>NC_081423.1:36292778-36545278 GCF_949786415.1 Peromyscus eremicus | reverse complement strand
GGGCGGTGGTGGCGCACGCCTTTAATCCCAGCACTTGGGAGGCAGAGCCAGGCGGATTTCTGTGAGTTCGAGGCCAGCCTGGTCTCCAAAGCGAGTTCCAGGAAAGGCGCAAAGCTACACAGAGAAACCCTGTCTTGAAAAACCAAAAAAAAAAAAAAAAACCAAAAAAAAACAAAAAAAAAAAAACAGTGGACCACTCTGTAAGTTCCTGCGAAGAACATAGCACTCTATCGAGATCGACAGGTTAGGAGAGGTGGGACTTTTTGCCTAGGCTAACCAGACTCTCGGGGGAGCTGAGGGTAACAGTACTAAGATGATGTCACATACGTGTGCCATCGCACCCAATTTATGTAGTGCTAGAGATGGAACTGAGCGCTTTGTGGATGCTAGGCCAACCCTCTACCCACCAAACTACACCTCCAGCTTCTCGGTGTCCTGGTCATCCTAGAATGTCACAGCTGTGTGCACACATGTGTGTGCCTGTGTGTTGAGTGCAGGAGACAACCTTGGCTGCCATTTTTTCAGGTACTATTCTTGAGACAGGGTCTCCTCCTGGTAAGGAACTCACCAAGAAGGCTAGGATGCCAGAAGTCCACTGGTCTCCTCCTCCCCGGAGCTGGAATTACAAATGAGTGCCACTCGACCCGATTTTTTTTTTTTTAAATCTGAGTTCTGGGGATTGGACTCATACTTTCAAGACAAGTGCTTTACTAGCTGAGCACTTTCCCAGGCCTCTGTTTCAGCTGTCTGCGCAGGATCTTATCAAAGGAACTGCACAGAGGACTCATGGGACCTCTCTGCGTTATTTGATTTTTTTGTTTGTTTGTTTTCGAGACAGGGTTTCTCTGTACAGCCCTGGCTGTGCTGGAACTCACTCTGTAGCCCAGGCTGGCCTCAAACTCGCAGAGATCCACCTGCCCCGCCTCTGAGTGCTGGCATTAAAGGCGTGCAGCACCATGCTTAGCTCTGCATTATTTCTCACAACTACCTAGAAACCTACATCATCTCAAAGTTTAGGTTTTAGGAAATCAAATCCAAAATGAGATGCTTCCTTCAGCCTGCTCATGTAGGGTTCCCCAGTGTGCATTCCTCCGCTGAAGGGAATTGGAGTAACAAAGGAAGGTGACATGGTTTTATTGGAGCTGAGGACATTGGACTCTGCTCTTCGCCATGCGTGGCACCTAGCCTGTAGGTAGTGTTCAATCAATATTTATTCAGTGAGTTCATTGTTTCTGAGAGAGCCAAGATGCCAGGCAGGCACAGGCTGTAAAGGACTTGTAACACTTCCTATCCCAGCAGTTGGACATGCAGAGACACCTGCACCAAGGGCATCCATAAACGGCCAAGCCATTCATTCACAAAACTTATTCTTTTTTTTTTTTTTTTTTTTTTTTTTTTGGTTTTTCGAGACAGGGTTTCTCTGTGTAGCTTTGCGCCTTTCCTGGGACTCACTTGGTAGCCCAGGCTGGCCTCGAACTCCCAGAGATCCGCCTGGCTCTGCCTCCCGAGTGCTGGGAAACTTATTCTTAAAGCAACAGATGCCTGAAACACACAGCCTACCCTGGCCTTCATGTCTAATTTATTCAATTATTTTATGTACTAAAGACAAAGAAATGCTGTGTCGAGCCATTCATAAAAATCTTGCTCTTTCAGGCGTCTGGAGAGATGGCTCAGTGGTTACAAGCACTTACTGCTCTTCCAGAGGATCTGTGTTCGATTCCAAGCACGCATATAGTGACTCACAACCATCTGTAACTCCAATTCCAGGGGACCTGACACCCTCTCCTGGTCTCTGCAGATACTGTACACACATGGTACACAGACAGGTCAAACTCCTATACCACATAAAATTTTAAATCTTGTTCTCCTGATAGACACTGAAATAATCCTGGTCTTATTAACAAAAAAATGACCAATAGAGTAATTCCCCCTTCTTGAAGATTTTTATTTATGCATATGTGTGTATCTCTGTGTGGGTGTATGCCACATGTCTGTGGGTGCCCTCAGGAGCCAGAAGAAGACACTGGATCCCTTAGACCTGGAGTTTCGTGTGGTTGTAAGCAGCCTGGTGTGGGTGCTGTGAACCAAACTCAAGTCCCCTGAAAAAGCAGCAAGTGTCCCCGATTGCTGAACCATCTCTCCAGCCCCACTCCCCTTTCTAAAATATAGGGTCACATGGATTCCCAGGCTGGCCTTGAAATCACCATGGAGCCAAAGATGACCTTGAACTTCTGATCCTCTTTGCCTCCACTCCACAAATGCTGGGGTTACAGGTGTAAGCCATCTCATGTAGCTCCCGTGTTGCAGAGACTAGACCCCAAGGCCTTGTGCATGTTGGGTAACTCTATCGTCCTCTTTATCCACAATTTGGCTTCAGTGACTGCTAGTCAATAAGGTAACAAAGTTGGCATCAATTAAAGGTGGCGTCGGCGGGGTGGGGGTGGGGGTGGCACAACTGTAATCCCAGCACTGCAGAGGCTGAGGCTAGAGACTAGCCTGAGCTACATAGCCTGAACTTTAGAGTAAGACTGATCTCAAAAGCAAAACAGAACAGACCAGGCGGTGGTGCATGACTTTAATCCCAGCACTCGGGAGGCAGAGCCAGGCGGATCTCCGAATTTGAGGCCAGCCTGGTCTACAGAGTGAGTTCCAGGACAACCAGGGCTACATAGAGAAACTCTTTCTTGAAAAAACAAAACAAAAACCCCAGCATTTGGCAAGATGGCTCAGACAGTGAAAGTACTTGTTGTGTAAGTCTGAGGCCCTGAATTCCAGCCCCAGCATCTGTGGGAAGAGCCAGGCTCAGTGGCCTACACCTCTAACCCCAAAGCTGGAGCAGGGGCAGGTGGAGCTCCTGGACAGCCAAGGCAGCAGAATCAGGTTCAGTGGAAGACCTTGTCTCTGAAGACAGAGAAGGACCGAAGATACCCAGCACTGCCCTCTGGCCTCCACTCCCCGCCCCCAAAACCTGCAAACAGAAAATTAGTATGACTTTCTCCTTTGCAATTTCATATATGGAAGAACTGTTTTTTACCATGGGTCTTAGCAACCTTAGCAAGTGATTCTTTCCTTAAGTCAAGAGTGTTCCCCTTTTCACTTACGGGAGACAGACACTTGGTAGCTTCTTAGACCTGACTGCATTCCCTGCCTCTCTTGCTCTTTGGAGCGGTGACAAAGTAAACATTCCTCAAGGAAAACAACAGGACAGCAACAGTGAACTGAGCTGGCACCTGAGACAGAATGGTTCACGTTGCTGTTACAGAATATAGTTATAACCCTATTTTTAGAAAGTCTTTTGAGATTTATTTCTATTTTGTGTGTATGGGTGTTTTGTCTGCATGTATGTCCATGTACCACATGTCCAGAAGAGGGCATTGGATCCCCTGGAACTGGAGTTACAGATGGTTTGAGATGCTGTGTGGGTGCTGGGAATAGAACCCGGGTTCTCTGAAGAGCAGCAATGCTACTATCTGCTGAGTGATCACTCTATCCTAATAATAATTCTATTTTACTAGAAATTATTGCCCATCTCTTACTATGTCACTCTGCCTCACTTACTGCTTTTCAAGAAAAGGTTTCTCTGTGTAGCCCTGGCTGTCCTAGAACTGGATCTGTAGACCAGGCTGGCCTCAAACTCAGAGATCCGCCTGCCTCTGCCTCCCACATGCTGGGATTAAAGGTGTGCGCCACCACCTCCTGGCTATGGTGCCTCATTTGAATTGAACATTAAATTTGGTGTTATCTGCCTGGGAGCTGGCTCAGCAGTTAAGAGTGCACACTGCTCCAGGTGATCCAACAACCTCTTCTGGATTCTCTGGGCAGCTACACCCAAGTACACATACCCATACATAGACACACACACACATACACATACTTAAAATTAAATCGATTTAAAATTTTTCATAATGATTTACTCTTATTTTATGTGAATTGGTGTTTTTGCCTGCATGTATGTCTGAGAGTGTCAGATCCCCTGGAACAGGAGTTACAGACAGTTGTGAACTGCCATGTCAGTACTGGGATTTGAACCCAGGTCCTCTGGAAGAGCAGCTAGTGCTCTTAACAGCTCAGCCATCTCTCCAGCCCCTGATTTTGTTTTAAAATTAGTATTATGAACCAGTGAGAAGGCTTAGAAGGTAGAAGTGCTTGTTGCCATACCTGATGACCGGAGTTCAGCCCAAAGCCCTCATTGAAGAGAGCAGACTGCAGCAAGCATCCTCTATGCTGTGTGTGTGCACAATGGCACACCCCTCCCCTACAAATATATGCAAAAATATTTTTTAAAAAACCCAAACCTAAGCATTATCACGAATATGGAAATCTTGCAGCTCACACAGGGTTCAGTGGTGCATGCGGACTGAGTCTTCCACTGTGGGGCTTGGAGCACGCTTCTCAGACATGGATGAGGGGCACGATCGAACCTGAGGCTGAGGCGGCTTCCTCCCATATGAAGAGACCCAGCTCCACTCTTCCACTCTGGTGAAGGATGAGGCATATGTATTCCTTGATAGAGTTTTGTGGGTTTTGTTTTTGTTTTTGAAGGAACAGTTAATGAGTAAGGTAGAAAGTCTTGCTATTGTCTCTATTCGGCCAGTTTAATATACCTAAGAAATACTTGAGGGACTGACATCTTCAAAAGAATATTTAAAGTTTTTTTTTTTTTTTTTTTTTTGACTTTTCAAGACAGGGTTTCTGTCTGTAGCTCTGGCTGTCCTGGAACTCACTCCAGGCTAGCCTTGAACTCAGAGATCCATTGGCCTCTGCCTCCCAAGTGCTGGGATTAAAGGACTATAAAGGACTAATACCACGACAGGCAACAATATTTAATATCCAGTCCAGTGTGTGGATTACATATCTGTAATCCTAGCACTTGGGAGGTGGAGGCATGATGGGTAAAGACCATCTTTGGCTACAGAGGGACTTCCAGGACAAGTCTGGGCTACATGAATCCCTGTCTCAAAAAAATAAAATAAACAAAAAACCCAAACAAATAAACATTTTAATTTCACTTTGTCATTTTATATATGACTTGCTACAAAGTTAAAATGAAAGATGCTTACAGGAACGTTCACAGAAGCTCCGTCCCTTTCCCAAGCCCGTCCTGTGCCCCTTCTCTGTGTAACTGAACACTTTCTCCTTTTCCCCACAGGCTGTCTGCAGTGAGCCCTAAACTAGCCTAGCCGCTGCCCTTCCAGTTGACACAAAGCATTCCCACACAGATAAGAGCAGGAAACTGGAGGTACCAGCGGCTCCATCCCTGAGCATTGTCCCTCTGCCTTCCAAGGCCCTCGGCTCAGTGAGGTGACGGCTTATCTCATCTGGACTAAATACCAGAACCCAGGGCATCTATTTAAGGCTGCTGAAGCTTCCTCCTTGAATTTCAGATTTAAATCTCCGATGTCCGTTCTCATCCGTTTTCTACAGTGGTGGCTTTGAGAAGAGTAACTGAAGCAGGGTTAGCGCAGAGGGAGACGATAGGGAAGTGAGCCCCCCTCAAGTGTATGAGAAACTTGAAAGTTTGTTGTCATGAGCTGCAACAGCCCCCAAAGAGTCACACTGCCCTGGGATATGAACACAACTATGTTTCCAAATGAATTCTAATTTTGTTGTTTTGAGATAGGGTCTCATGTAGGCCAGGTTATCCTCAGAGTCACTTGGCAGCCCAGGATAAATCTGAACTCGGCTGAGGCAAGAAGAAGATTGTAAGTTGGAGGCCAGCCTGGGCTACATGAGACCCTATCTCAACTCCCCTTTCTGCCTAAAAGTGTTGATATATAAGACATTGAAAATATTACACTAAGTAAAATAAGACAGATACCAAAGAGCAAATCTTGAGTGTGAACATGTGTAGGAGATCTCAGGAGAGGCTAATTCATAGACAGCGCAGAATGGGGCTTAGCAGGGCAGGCTAGCACTTCATGAGTGATGTCTGGTTTGAAGGGGAGCTTCTGGAAATGGTGGTGCTGGTTGGGCGGTGTGAATGCCAGTTAATGCCACTGAGTCATGCACTTAAATATGGACAATGCGGTAAATTGTTATAATATGTATTTTATCACAAAAAAGTGAGAAGCGGGCTGGTGAGGTGGCTTGGCCGGTAAAGGCACCCATCATCAAATCTGACAATCCTTGGTTTGAACCCTGGGACCAAAAGGTGGAAGGAGAGAATCGGTTCCTGAAAGTTACCCTCTGACCACACACATCATGGCATGGGCATGCCCACACACACATGCGTACACACAATGAGGAAGTGTATTTTTTGGAAACAGGGTCTCGTTATGTGTTTCTGACTGGTCTGGAACTCACTGTGTAGACCAAGTTGGCCTCCAGCTCACAGATCTGCCAATTGAGTGCTGGATTAAAGATGTGCGCCACCAAGATTACATAAACATAACTTTAAAAAAAGATAGCCCTGCATAGGTGGATATGCCTTTAATTCCAGCACTCAGGAGGCAGAGAATCTCTGAGTTCAAGGCTAGCCTGGTCTACATAGTGAGTTCCAGGACAGCCAGGGCTCTGTAGAGAGATCCTGTCTCTAAAACAAAACAAAACAAATAACAGAAAAGTGCAAATACAGGGGCTGGAGAGATGATTCAGCAGTAAGCACACTGGTCGCTCTTCCAGAGGACCTGGGTTCAGTTTCCAGCACGCACACGGTGCCAGCTCTAGCTCCAGGAAACCCAGCACCCTCTTCTGGACTCTCTGCTCTCTGGATACCAAGAATGAAAAAAAATAATAATAAAATTTACCTTTTAGATTTAAGTGAAAAGACAACCCATAGAATTGGGGAAATTTTGGAACCCATACTTTGAATATATAAAGAATTCAACTAATAAAAGAAATACAAATGATCCAATTAGGAAGCAGGTAAAGGGCCTGAAAAGAACCTGACATTACTTTTTAAAACTTTATTTTTAACCACAGGTGTCTGTTGGATTCCCTGGATTTACAGGTGGCTGTGAGCAAACCCACACAGATGCTGGGAATTGAACCCAGGTCCTCTGGAAGAGCAATAAGGGCTCTCAGCAGTCTCCAGCTCCAGAGGAGATATATGCTAATAACGGCACACAGAGACACTCCAACATTGTCTTGAGGAGGATGCTAACTCAAACCACACTAAGATGCTGTTTACATGCCTCTGGCTGGAATCATCATCATCATCATCATCATCATCATCATCATGAGTAAGAGGATGCAGGGACCTCAAGACCTTCCTACACTGTTGCAGCTGCTTGGGAAAATAGTCCAGCATGTCCCCAAATGGCTAAAGAGACACCATCCAGTTACATGTTAGCATACACCTCAATGGATAAAGAGACGTCCAGTAGCTGCATGGCAGCTTATATCCATAGTCCTAGCACTGGGAAGCTGAGGCAGGAAGATCCTAAGTTTGAGGCCAGTGTGGTTTACGGGAGGTATGGTGGCACACATCCTTGATCCCCATACTGGGGAGGCAGAGGCATGGGTATCTCTGAGTTTAAGGCCAGCCAGGGCTACATAAATGAGACCCTGTCTTCTCAAAAATAAAAGGATGCGGGGCGGTGGTGGCACACGCCTTCAATCCCAGCGCTCAAGAGGCAGAGCCAGACGGATCTCTGAGTTCGAAGCCAGCCTGGTCTACAGAGTGAGTTCCAGGACAGGCACCAAAACCACACAGAGAAACCCTGTCTTGAAAAACATAAATAAATAAATAAATAAATAAATAAATGAATAAATAAATAAATGGGACAGACTACATAAGCCAGAAGTTCTCCCAGGGGTATATCCAAGAGAAATGAAACACAGATCTCGTTTGTATTACTAGTCACGGTAACAGAAATGGAACTGGGACAAGGGCTCAGAGGTTAAGGGCACTGGCTGCTTTTCCAAAGGGCTTGGGTTAGAGTCCCAGCTCCCACATGGATGGACCACAATTATCTGTAACTCCATTTTGAGGGGGTCCATAGCTCTCTGTGGGCACCAGGCATACACATGGTACAGACATACATTCAGACAAAACACCCACACACATGAAATAAAAATAGCTAAAAAGAACATGAAGTTCTTGGAGAGATGGATGGTTCCACCATCCTTGTTGCTCCTGCAGAGGCTTCCAGCTTCCACTTGATGACTCAGAAGCAAGTAAATCCGGGTCCAGGAGATTCAACACCTTCCAAACTCCACGTGCACCAGGCATGCATGTAGTGCACAGACATACATGCGGGCAAAGCACTCAGATACATAAATAAAATAATCTAAAAAAATTTTAGAAATCAGTACCTCTATGTCGCTTTCACAATGAAAACCTCACAAAAGCCCCTGGGTCCAAAACACTCACTGACAGCTTCACTCGGTAGGAGCGGAGCTGAGCCCACCTGGAAGAAGTCCAGGCAGGAACTGAGGGAAATTGGCAAAAAGCAAGCCATCAAAGACAAAAACAAACAACAAAAACAATAACTCGAAACTTCCTTGGCTTCCTTCTATCAGGCTAGAAGTTTTTAAAATATGCAGATGAAAATACTTTTAAAGTCTTCAACCCAGAGCTGATGAGAGGTTCAGAGGGTAAAGCCCTTGTTGTGCAAGACTGAAGACCTTCAAGTCTTTGAACCTTCTGGGTTCAAACTCCAAAACCCACATGGAGGTGGAAAGAGAAAACGGACTCCAGAAATTGTCCTTAGCTACTTAGTGAGTTTGAGGCTAGCCTGGGCTACATGAGACCCTATCTCATACAACCAAAAAACACCCTAACAAAAGTAAAACCAAAGCTTAGGGCATACAATACAAGGTACATTATACCTTGTATAAAATTGTGAAAGAACAAAAGTATTTTTTAATTGAACAATGGGGCTGGAGAGATGGCTCAGCAGTAGTTAAGAGCACTGGCTGCTCTTCTAGAGGACCTGGGTTCAATTCCCAGCACCCACATGGCAGCTTATAGCAGTCTGCAGCTCCAGTTCCAGGGAATCTGATAAGTTCACACAGACACACATGCAGGCAAAACACCAATAAACATTGAAGCCAGGCATGGTGTGGTGTACACCTTTGATCCCAGCACTTAGGCAGCAGATTCTGAGTTTGAGGCCAGCCTGGTCTACACAGTGAGTTCCAGAGTAGCCTGGGGCTATATTGTGAGTCAGTCTCTCTCTCTCTCTCTCTCTCTCTCTCTCTCTCTCTCTCTCTCTCTCTCTCTCTCTCTCTCTCACACACACACACACACACACACAAATGTTAACATAGGTTTTCATGGAAAAAATACAGAAAGCCAATTTCCCTTAAATGAATGGGATATGTTATATTATTTTATGTGACTCAACTGATTGCTGTATGCCAGCCCTGAACAGAATTAACATAATACGCATCCAAGTCACACTCAGTGGACACTGCCCATCCATCCTACCCATATATAGTCTCACTGACTCTGTCTTCACCAGGATTCAGCAACAAAGTTCTCCTCCCTCTGAAAAAGAGCCGACGTCAAGGCAAGGTTGGTTACCAGAAATGCCTCCTGGGTCCTCCATCGCTCATATGAAAGTGATCTTTTTAGCTAGAAGCTGGTGGTGCACGCTTCTAATCCCAGCACTCGGGAGGCAGAGGCAGGCGGATCTGTGTGAGTTCGAGGCCAGCCTGGTCTACAGGATGAGTTCATAGAGAAACCCTGTTTTGAAAACAAAGAAACAAAAAAAGTGATGTTTTAGCAGAACACATACAATTTATGCCATCAACAGGAATTTATTCAGTCTTCTGTCACATAAAACCACACACTCTAAAGTGTTCACAACTGCAGTTCCACTCAAGACTTATGCTAATCAGTTTGTCCATCAAAAACACTCATGGGAAGAGAAGAAAAAGGGAGGTCTCCAAACAAACATTTCACTTGGTTTGTGGCAACAACCAGTGTGTGTCCTTTACACCCAGAAATGCTACACACAACATGCTCATCCCACACACACTCCCCCCTCACACAATGTGCACTGAGTGCCACGGAGCGATTGGTCACATGAAGCTCTCTGCCCAGGCATGCTAAAGCCCCCAGGGTTGGCTCTGCCAGACAGGTTCAAGGTGTTGGTGTAGAGGGCCCGTGCTAACGACAGGTACACCTTGTAGCTATCATATCTTCGTACTCTTTGTAAGCAATGGAGCCGTCGGGTTCAATGGTCAACACGCTCAAGGGGCTGTATTTGCCAGGCACACATGAAGGCCTTGGCACTGAGGGGTCCAGCTTCTCATAGATGATATTCTGGACCAGGGTGTGTACAGGAGAGCCGTACCGATGCCTGACCGCCCTGGGACAGTCCCCTTTACAGTACCTAGGGTTGTATCTGTGTGGAGCCACGATCCAGTTGTCCCACTTGAGCTGACTAAAACTCAGTCTGAAGTCGTGGAGTTCACACTCGTTTTCGGGGAAAAGAAACTGTTTGAAGTATTCGCTGAGATTGAAGGATGCCGTAAGATGTGGCTTCTTGGTTTCTAAGCTGACGGCTTTCTGCCCTCGACGGTGCCGGGCAGATCTTTCGACCTCGGCAGCCTCTTCTTTCCCCGGATAGGCAGCCACGTTGCCCTGGCCAGGATGCTGTGAAGGCCTCCAGGTGGAGTGGAGGGAATACCATGAATGGTAGGCCTGAGCGCTGGTGTCGTTGAGGTATAAGATGAGTGAGGGAGGCACTGACAGAGGCATGTTAAACACACTGTCCCCCGGGGCCTGGCCTTTTGTGCATGTAAAATTGACAGACATGTGAATGCTTCTCTCGCTGGAGGCCACCAGAGGCTGAAGGAGGGAAGTCACATCCATCTCAATCCATCTGTGTTTCTTCAAGGTAAAGGAGTATGGCACTCTTGGGGGAGCCTTGCCGGAAGACGTGGGCTCCTTTACCACAAGGTCCCACACACAGGTCACGGTGGAGGAGGAAGCAGCCGAGGTGTTCAGAGTATACAGCAAGACTGACTTGAGTAAGTGTTCCATGGCAGTCACCCGATCCAGGTTAAACAGCAGGTCCACCATCGGCAGGGGTCCTGAGAAGAGAAACCACCAGTGAGTAGTGCTTGCCAACGCCCTGCAGGGAGCAGGAAGTGAGATGGAGGAATCAGGACGTGCCATAAGCAGTTTCTCTTCCCTCTCCTCCCCTGCTTCCTTAAACCTCAAAAACAAAGGGAAGAAGAGGCTAATGAGGAAAATACAGCGGGTCTGGGGATGCAGCTCAGTGGCAGAGCACTTGCCCGGCATGTGCGAGGGCCTGTGGTCACGCCTTGAGTTGGGTGGGGAGGTGTGTTTGGGTATCAGTCTGGGATATGTAGTGAGACACACACACACACACACACACACACACACACACACACACACGCACGCACACGGGGGCGGTGGCGGGGGTGGGGGGTGGGGGTGGGGACGGGGCAGGGGGACAACACTAGCCTTGTAGCCCAAGCCTGTAATCCCAGTGCTTGGGAGGTAAAGGCCATCTTCGATTACATAGCAAGTTTGAGGTCAACCTGGGTTGGAAACACGAGAGACTGTCTTTCAAAAATCACCCACCCCCCCACCCGCCTGGAGCCTTGGAAAGCAGAGATAAGAGGACCAGGAGTTCAATAGCCCCTTTGGCTACAAGCTGAGTTCAAGGCCAGCCTGGGCTCTATGAGAATGAGAGGCAGTCAGTGAGCAGAGCTCAGTGAGTGAGGAGGATGGCTGCTAAGTTTGAACCCTAGGATCTACATGATGGAGAGATCCAACTTCTGAAAGCTTTTCTCTGACCTCCATACATGACCCCCCCACCCCCAATTCACACATGCAAATACATTTTATCGCCATAAAAGTGAGAACAGCTTTGCGGGAGAAGCGAAGGGAGAGCGCATCATTTCACCCCCAGTTTCAGACCCCAACCAAGAGTGTCTCCCTTTGGTGCCATCCCTACAGACACAGCCAGGAGACCATCGGAAGCGACATTCCCTAGGCCTGGCTGGAGCATGTCAATTGCGAACATTTGACTGCCACATTAATTTCACCACGTGAGATTGGAAACAAATGGAGGCGGTATGATTGCTGCTGGAACACGGGCTGGGGGAGGGAGGGGGGGTGGGGGGGAGGGGGCGTGGCTTTTAACAGCCACAACTGCCCTGCACAGTTATGATGGTTTCCTCTCTGCCGGAACTGTGTTGGCGAAGGTGTGTGTGTGGGGGGGGTAGTCAATGGGCACACACTCTGTGGCACACACATGGAGGAGAAAGACGACATATGGGTCCTGGGAACCGAACTAAGGTTATCGGGCTTGGTGGAAGCCTTCACCCACTGAGCCTTCTCCAGGGCCCTGGAGTTCTTGTTTGTTTGGGTTTTTAAAGCACCCACTTCTTCCTTACCAGACCGTTCTCATTGTTGACAAATACTTTGAGGTTTGGTTTTTCCGTGTGTTTTTGTTGTTGAGACAGGGTCTCACCGGGTAGCCCTGGCTGGCCTGGAACTCACTATGTAGACCAGCTGGCCCTGCCCTGAACTCAGAGACCGGCCTGCCCCTGACTCCTGAGGGCTGGAATTAAAGTCATGGGAAACCATGCCTCACCTGACTTTTGTTGATACTGGAGGCCAAACTCCGGGTGTCTGGCATACCGAACATAAACTGTACCGTATCTCAGTCATACAGATTTTTTTTTTTTAAGGCTGTACTGTGCCAGATGGAGACTGAAATTCTCCTCTCACAGGAAAACAAACAAGAGGGAAATGTCCCATTTATCACAGCTGTCTGTCACTGGCTCAAAGGGAGGTTTTAGGCACAGCGCTAGGCCAACAGCTTGGTGGAATAAAAAGAGATGGCTAGCTACTTTCCCTGGCCTTTCAAGACATTACTCTCTTTTAGCCTTTACATATTGAGCTAGTGTGCAGGCTAGTGTGCTGTTACAGGCCTGTAATCCCAGCACTAAGGTGACTGAGGCAGGAGGGTCACTGCAAGTTTGAGGCCAGTTAGAGAGAGAGAGAGACAGAGAGAGAGAGAGACAGAGAGAGAGAGAGAGAGATCAAAAATCTATCATTCTCGTTTTTTTTTTCCCCCAATACAGGGTTTCTCTGTGTAGCCTTGGCTGTCCTGGAACTCGCTCTGTAGAGCAGGCTAGCCTCTTAACTTACAGAGTCTTCCTGCCTCTGCCTCCTGAGTGCTGAGATAAAAAGTGTGCCACCACCGCCCAACCACACTATTTTCTTAACTAATGATGGCTTAGGCCAACACACACACACACACGCACACACACACACACACACACACACACACACACACACTATAATCAATGCTCCTGGCCAGGGATGTAGTAGCAGAGGGCTTAGCTAGCATATGTGAGTCCCCCAACCCTATTTGATCCTTAGCACCACCATACCAAAAAAGAATTCAAGAACTTAGAAAAAAAAAAATTGAAGCTAGGCGGTGGTGGCACACGCCTTTAGTCCCAGCACTAGGGAGGCAGAGGCAGGCAGATCACTGAGTTTGAGGCCATCCTGGTCTACAGATCGAGTTCCAGAATAGCCAAGGCTACATAGAGAAACCTTGTATTGAAAAAACTGAAAAAAAGAAAAAAGAAATTAGTATAATAATTTTGTTGTGTTTGAACTTACTTTCTTTCCTTCTATCTCTCTCTCTCTTCCTTTTTCTCTTGCTCCCTCCTCTCTCCCTCCTTCCCCCCTCTCTCCCTCCTTCCCCCCTCTCTCCCCTTCCTCCCCTCTCTCTCTCCTTCCCCCTCTCTCTCCCCTTCCCCCCCTCTCTCTCCCCTTCCCCCCTCTCTCTCCCCTTCCCCCTCTCTCTCTCTCCTTCCCCCCTCTCTCTCTCTCCTTCCCCCCTCTCTCCCTCCTTCCCCCCTCTCTCCCTCCTTCCCCCCTCTCTCCCTCCTTCCCCCCTCTCTCCCTCCTTTCCCCCCCTCTCCCTCCTTCCCCCCCTCTCTCTCCTTCCCTCCTCTCTCTCTCCTTCCCTCCTCTCTCTCTCTCCTTCCCCCTCTCTCTCTCTCCTTCCCCCTCTCTCTCTCCTTCCCCCTCTCTCTCTCCTTCCCCCTCTCTCTCTTAAGACAGCTAGGACTGTTACATAGAGAAACCTTGTCTCAAAAAAAATTAAGTGCTAAATTTGTTTCAGTTGCATACTGAGAATTATGCAAAATAAAATTCTAATGATGATGTAAACCTGCGTGATCCTAGTACTCAAGGGGCTGAGGCAGGAGGATGCAGAGTTTGAGTATAGACTGGGTGACAGGGTAGGATCTTGCCTCAAAAACACACCCAAATCAAAGCCTGGCTCCTTTTAGTAACAGAAACATTGACGCTCCCCTCTCCTCTCTCCACCCAGTTGACCAATCTTCTCTCACCCACCTGTCACCTGGCTGCCAGGAGCCTGCTTGTGGTTGGCACAGGGGCTGAAGAGCCGAACAGTGTTGTAGAGGTGACTTCTGCTGGGTTTAGGAACCCCTTCTTTGGTAGCATACGTCTTATAGAGCTTTTTCATGTAGTAGAGTGCTCTGGAGTCGGGCTGCAGCTTAGGGGCCTCCCCTCGCCTATCAGACAGGACCTTAAAGAGGGGAGGCAAGAGGTCTGACCTGTCGGTCCCATCTCCAGGCAACAGCAAGGACCAAGGATCTGCCTCAGACTCCAAAGCTGCACTGGCTCCAGTCTGGGCTTCTCCCCTAGAAGCCTGAGAGCTGAGGCTAGGAAGAAAACACAGCCAGGCAAAACAGCAAAATCCAAACAGGAATTTGCTGGGAAGTGCCATGGCTTGGGAGAACTAAGAGGGAACGCATCTCCCCATGCCAGTCTTTCTAAAGACTGGGAAGGCCCCGGTGTGGTCCTTAAATAAAATCTAGGCGTGGAGAACCAGCCTCACGTCTGTAATCAGACCTCAAGGATGCCTAGCTGTACGTCATTTTATCAGCTCTACACCAGCCATCTGTTAGCAGGTTTTTATACAATGTGTTCTCATTAGACACAGATTTATCTACTTATTTAGCCTTGCCCCCCTGTTTCCCCTGACATTTACTTCAAACCCACCAAGTATCATTACCCTCATGGACTACTTGAAACCCCAAGAGAAACCGGAAGAATTATAAAACAGAATATCTTAGGGCTGGAGATGTAACTGCAGAAATATCAGGTATGTTTTTTCTCTTGATTCACCATCTCCCAGCCCCCACTTCCTTAGTACTGACTTATTGCTTACTGCATAGTGAGGTGGAGACACAGAAAGGAACCCTGGATACAGAAATTCCAGAGGGATGTCAGGCTGTTGAGCCTGCCCAGGTGGCTTAGTGGGGGATGGAAAGTTGGCACAAGACAACTGCTACTTGCAGCATGCTTTAAAAGAGGACGGGGGGGGGGGGGCCCGCGGGGGAGTGTGGTGGTGCACATCTTTAATCCCAGTGCTCTGGAGGTACAGGGAGGTGGATCTCTGTGAGTTCAAGGCCAGCCTGGTCTACAGAGAGAGTTCTAAGATAGCCAGTGCTACATAATATGGAGACCATGTCTCAAAATAAAAAGAAGACATCACGGGGCTGGAGAGATGTCTCAGTGGTTAATGAGCATTGACTGTTCTTCCAGAGGACCCAGGTTCAAATCCCAGTACCCATACAGCAGCTCACAACTGTCTGTAACTCCGAGGTCTGATACCTTCACACAGATATACATGCAGGCAAAACAACAACACATAAAATAATAAAAATAAATAAACTAGCCGGGCGGTGGTGGCGCACGCCTTTAATCCCAGCACTCGGGAGGCAGAGCCAGGTGGATCTCCGTGAGTTCGAGGCCAGCCTGGGCTACCAAGTGAGTTCCAGGAAAGGCGCAAAGCTACACAGAGAAACCCTGTCTCGAAAAACCAAATAAATAAATAAATAAATAAACTATTTAAAAAAGAGACATCACGTTTAATCTTGACTGATTTAAAAATACAACATCCTGGGACTTGAGAGATGGCTCAGCAGTTAAGGACAGTGGTTGTTCTTCCCAGAACAAACTATGTGATTCATGGCCATCTGTAACTCCACTTCCAGGGCATTGAACACCTTTCTCTGTCATCCTTAGGAATATAAACACCCATTATAAAATGAAAATAAACAAATTTAAAAAAAAACACCACAATAACTATCTGGACAGCAAGATAGCTCCGAGTGTAAAAGCACCTGCCACCAAGCCTAATGACCAAAATTCAGTCCTAAAGACCTGAATTCAGTCCCTGAGAGCCACACGGTAGAAGGTGAGAAGAGACTCTTCTTTTTTTTTTTTTTTTTTTTTGGGTTTTTCGAGACAGGGTTTCTCTGTGTAGCTTTGTGCCTTTCCTGGAGAAGAGACTCTTACAGGGTGTCCTCTGACCTATACCCACATGCGTGCACCGTGCCCCTTGCATTCAAAATGCATATTTTATTTTATTTTTTAAAGAAAGTTTTTATTTGCTCAAAGGAATCAGTGCCTTTTGATGTAGAACAAATATCCCAACTACTGTCAATACTTCAAAACCAGCATATCAAACTCGATTTTCATTAGAACAATATTTTTTCACACTAGTAATTCAAAAGCCAAGATCCAGATTTTATATATGCATACACACACACACACACACACACACACACACACACACACACACACGCAAACAATTATTGTGCCTCATCTTCTAAACAAGAACGCCACATCAGTCTCTCCTCATAAAGGCAGTGACAATCTGAGGATATTTCATGTCCCATTCGCCTCCTTTGCCAGCACCAATGTGCCTCCTCGAAGTCCTTCAATTTCCTGAGAAACATTAATTCCCCACTGCTGGCTGTGGCACCGATTATTCCTTCAGGATCAGGACCCTTGGTAAAGTCCCTGGGTCTGTCAGCCTCAGCTCCTTCTTCCTCGATGGCTATCATCCGATTCACTGTCAGATAAAGATTTCCTTTTTGTACCATCTTTTGCTTTACCAGCTTTTGGAGAACTAAGAAATGCTTCAATTAATTCTAGACAATCTAAATTTTCTTCTGGCTCCCAAGTGTTCTCAGCATCTGTGAACCTCTTCCACTTGAGGAAATACTCCGCCTTCCCATTCACTACATGGCGGTCCAGCATTTTTTTCTACAGTACATTTCCTACCACAAATTCTTCAGGCTCTGCCTCTTCTACTGTTTTGCTCTTTCTTTTCTTTTTTCTTTTTGGTTTTTCAAGACAGGGTTTCTCTGTGTAGCTTTGCACCTTTCCTGGACTCACTTGGTAGCCCAGGCTGGCCTTGAACTCACAGAGATCCGCCTGCCTCTGCCTCCCGAGTGCTGGGATTAAAGGCATGCGCCACCACTGCCCAGTCCTGTTTTGCTCTTTCTATACTGTTCCTTTCCCATTTTTTGCAATGTCGTTTTACTGGAGGCCTTTTAATCACAGACTTGAAGAGTTCCCCACTCAGATGCTCCAGGCCACGGATCCTGCAGAATCTCCCGGCTGTATGCCTCAGCTCAGCCACATCCAAGGTGTAAAATATTATTTTTAAAATGTAACAAAAAGTACAATATCCTGATGTCCTTGTTTTGGCCTACAATTCATGTAATCATGCTCTGGTTGAAAGGTTTTGAGATATCTGCAAGTGCTATTAAATGAAAGTCTTACTTATTCTACAGATGGTAGAATTCATTACAGTATTTTAGTCCTTGACTAAAGTATTTGTGTTTCTGCTTTGGAGCTGAGACGAGCATAGATAATGTTTTAGGAAAACCAGGGGCAGGGGTACCATAAAAGGAGGGACTCCCAAGTGCCCCTCAGAAGATGACTTTCTTCTGGGAGAAAGTCAGCCTACAATCATAACACAAGATACAAAATCAGTTTGTGCAATGCCAGATTAATAAAGCCGAACTCTTGCAAAACTGGAGCTCACTGTCTGCCAAGCCGCCCCAGTTTGATTGCCAGATTATATACGGCTAGTCATCCCATTTACAGGCACTGGGAGGAACAGAAAGGTCCTTTAGTCCCACAGGACAGTATCAGTTAGGAGAATGCACTTTAGGGGAAACCCAACAGCTCCCTAGAGAGTGGAAAGAGCCTGGGCTCCATGACACACCCTGCCAGAACAGAACGCTCCCCTCCATGGCTCCCACCACCACGACCAGCGTCTGACAACTGCCAGACGGAGAGATGATGACTTGTAACTGAACTGGGAGAAACGTGAGTGTCACATCCTCGACAAGTCTACAGGGTGCCAATGGCTTGCTAGGCAGCGTTTACGGAAGCCCTAGATCCATGTCCCTAATTATGTACTGTAGTCAGTGAGGGTCTGACAACAGCTTTTGGATCCCCATAACCAAAAGGGGATCCATACACCTGACACTCCTCCGCTAAGGGACAGCCAGGAGGACAAAACCCCTTTTTTTCATCTTTGGGCAGCTTCCAGCCCTGGTATCCAGAGAAAGGCACTGAGCAGAAAGCACCAGTCTTGGAATACTCACTTGCTCCTAAACCCCGCCCATTGCCATAAACCACGCCCTATGCACCTATAGGCCCCGCCCCATGTCCCCCCTAGGCCTGAGCCTCGCTGACATATCCACCTAAGCCCCACCCATTGCTCCGCAAAAACCCGGACCACGCACCCACCAAGACCCCATTCCTTTCCAAGCCCCGCCCACACGCCTTCTACGCCCCGGTATGGCACACCCGCCCCGTTAAGCCCCACCCAGATGCCTCTTTTTGCACCTATAAGCCCCGCCCCTTCCCTCTAGGTCCCCCCCGGCCACTCCCACCCGCCCGGGAGGCCACGCCCACCCAGGCCATTTTCTCTTTAGGGCGGGTCAACGGCGTCTCTCCCTGGAGACAGAAAGAAAATGATAGTCCCCGGAAATGACTTCACGATCTCCAGGACCAGCTTCCGCTTCTTCCGGAAGTGACGTTGGAAGCCGGGCGGCTCAGCGCGGTGTAAGTAGAGGTGACCCGGTACCGAGGGGCCGGTGCGGGGCCGTGGGAGTTCCTGGTGGGCCTAAGCCACGCTTGTGTCCTCCCTCCTTAGAGCCGCCGCCACCATGGGCCGCGAGTTTGGGAAGCTGGTGCGGATGCGGCACGTGATCTCCTACAGCTTGTCGCCCTTTGAGCAGCGCGCCTTCCCAAACTACTTCAGCAAAGGCATCCCCAACGTGCTGCGCCGCACTGGCGAGCGCATCCTGCGCGTGGCTCCGCGTGAGTGCGGGGCGGGCAGGGGAGGGACGTGCAGCTTTCCTTCCAACATCCTCCACGGACGTGGAGTTCTTCCCATATCGAAATGACTGGCCTAAGGTCACTTGGATGACTCCAGCGTCTCCCTCTGAGGTCATCGCTGTCCACTATCAGTGATGAAGTGCTGATGCAATGTCTTGGGTTAGATATGCACCGATTGTGCTGACGGTTTCATGGCAGTGCGAATATGCCAAGAACCCGTGGAAGGTGCACTTGAATTTGGTGAGGTCGAGGCCCGATCTTGCTGTGCAACCCAGGCCGGCCTCACACTTGGGATTTTACTGCCTGATCCTGGGGACTGCTGGCTGGGATTATAGGCATGCGCCAGCAGAGCAACTTGAAATGTACTTTTAAAATGGCGAAGTTTATGTTAGGTGAATTTCATCTTCGGTTATCTCATGAAAATTTTCATTTAGTGTTAAGTAGGAGAGAGACTAGGAAAGTCAGGGCCAAATCTTCTGGGTTGACGTCTTTATTTTGTTTGCTTATAAAATAGATGTGTAATTGTAACCATTTTTAACCACTTATTAAAAGTAGTTTCTGGTCGCGATGGTGCCTGCATTTAATCCCAGCGTTCCCGAGGCAGAAGACGGTGGGTCTACATAGTTTGAGGCCAGCCAGGTCTACATAGAGAGTTCAGGCTACCAAGGGCCATATAGTAAGAGCTTGTCTCAAAACAAAACAAAAACATAGGGCTGGAGACGGCTCAGCAGTTTAAAGCACTTGCTGCTCTTTCAGAGGATCTGGTTCCGTTCCCAGCACCCATATGGTGATTCACAACCACCGTGACTCCAGTCCTATGGGATCAGACACTCTATTATCTCAGTCATGGGGCATGCATGTGGTACACAAAGCATACATACAGGTAAAACACTCATAAAACATGAAAAGCAAAGGCCGCGCAGTCACGCCTTTAATCCCAGCACTCAGGAGGCAGAGGCAGGTGGGTCTCTGTGAATTGGAGGCCAGCCTGGTCTACAGAGTGAGTTTCAGGACAGGCAGCTAAATAGTGAGACCTTGTCTCAAAAAACTAAAGACACCTGTAATCCCAGCACTTGGGAGGCAGAGACAGGCAGGATCCCTGAGTTCAAGGACAACCAAGACTACACAGAGAAACCCTGTCTCCAAAACCAAACAAAAAAGTTAAAAGCTAGGGACAATAGAAGGGCAGGCAGAATAGTTGAAAGTCAAAAATGGTGCATGAGAGAGACAGGTGGACCTCTCGTTTGAGGCCAGTCTGGTTTACATAGACCATATCTCCCTCCCTTCCCCGCACCCCCCAAAAAAAGAGCTGAGGGATTATGTGTTCCACGTGCTCACAGCCTACTGTCTTGACTATTACAGCATTTGTAGCATTTTATCTGATCTACACATGGGGGAACCAGGAGTTTGAACAGTCCAAAAGGAAGAATCCAGCCATGTACGAAAATGACAAGTGAGCCGCCACGCATCTGGATGCCAGTTCCCTGCCTTTGAAAGACCCTTCTCTGGGAGAGGAATCTACAGTGTAGTGTCTTGAAGACACAATAAACTACTTCTGGGCTTTCCTGTTGTGACTTGGTTTGCTTATTTGAGACAAGGTCTCACTATGTGTACCTGGATGGCCTATGAAATCCGACCACCTCTGCCTCCTAAGTCATGGTGTTCAACATCACGCCTGGCCCCACTTTGTTTCGTTTTGTTTTACAAGCAAATATTCAAGTCATGATGATCCCTTTCCCAGCACAAGTCCTGAATGGGGTCTGGATTGCCAGCTCTAAACCTTCTGCTCTCATCATAACTATAAAGTCTAGTAATGACACTGGTTAGGAGTCAGGTGTTCTTGCTAGACACATTAAGGAACTTTTAACTCACGGCAGCCTTTGAAGTAAGCACTGGACTCTCCTTGCTGATGAGGAATCACAGTTGAAGTACTTTGCCCAGAATCACATGACAGTGAGTTGGTAGAGCCAGGTACCAGTGTGTGCTCTGCTGCTGCTCTCCCCAAGGAAGGCCTTCCTTAGCCTGAGGGCTTTCAGCTGTGGAAGGACATGATCCAGTCCCTTGGCTGCTACAGCAGGTGTCAGTCAGGGGACCATGCTTGGCTTTGTGTCATGGAGCCAATCCAGTGGTGGCTTTTAGTTTGTGGACCACAAAGTCTGAAAAGACTCTATAGAGTCTTTGGATGCCCCCATTTTCTCTTCACCTGGAGAAGATAGGGTGGGCATGCTTGGCAGTCCTGAGCTTCTGGCCCTGTCAATCACCTAAGGACACCTGCTGCAGACTAGCAACTCACAGTCTGACTGGTAGCTAGTGCCAGAAGTCCTCAGAGCAAATGACTTCCAACAACAGGGAATCTGTAATGGCATGGACTGTGAGGCAGGATATGAGAAATGTGTCTGGTAGTCTGATACCCATGCCCTGAAACCAGTGGTTCTCAGCTTTCCTAATGCTGTGACCCTTTAATACAGCTCTTCATGTGACCCCGACCATGACATTGTGTTCATTGCTACCATGTAATTATTTTTGCTGCTGTTTCATAGCGTAAATATCTGTGTTTTCCAGTGGTCTCAAGTGACTCCTATGAAAGGGTTGTTCGGTCCCTTCCCAAGAGGTTGAGACTCACAGGTTGAGAATCACTGCCTCAGATGGTCACTTCTGGAGCCTTAAATGTCTTATCTATAAAACATGTCAACACGAAGTGCTTGAGTTAGCTGTAGTGGAGATGCTGAAATGAGTGAGCCCAGGGAAGTTCCTGGAGTTGTTCCCATATCCAGGCCAGTTGCCCTGTTTGGCTCTGTCCAGATTTACTCCTGGGCCTTAAAACTCATGGGTCATAGACTCCTTTAAGAATCTGAAATAAGGCTGAGTGGTGGTGGCACACTCCTTTAATCCCAGCACCCAGGAGGCAGAGGCAGGCGATCTCTGCAAGTTTGAGGTCAGCCTGGTCTACATAGTGAGTTCCAGGACAGCCAAGACTACACAGAGAAACCACAAAGAATTTGAAATAAGGGGCTGGAGAGATGGCTCAGCGGTTAAGAGCACTGGCTGGTCTTCCAGAAAACCCAGGTTCAAGTCCCAGCACCCACATGGCAGCTCACAACCATCTGTAATTCCAGTTCCAGGGCACTTAGCACCCTCACACAAACATAAATGCAGGCAAAACACCAATGCACATAAAATAAATCTTTAAAAAAAACAAAACTGAAATAAAACCAGGGTGCTGGTTGCACACGATTTTTCCCCTCTTGGTTTTTTCGAGACAAGGGTTTCTCTGTGTAGTTTTGGTTCCTGTCCTGGGTCTGGCTCTGTAGACCAGGCTAGCCTCTCAAACTCACAGAGGTCCACCTGGCTCTGCCTCCCAAGTGCTGGGATTAAAGGCGTGCGCCACTACCACCCGGCTTGGTTGTGCACACTTTTAATTCCAGCACTTGGGAGGCAGAAGCAGGCAATCTCTGAGTTTGAGGCCAGCCTGGCCTACAGGAGTTTGAGAACAGCCAGGGCTACTCAGAAGAAACAAAAACAAACAAAAAACAAAACAAAAAAAGGACAGGAAAGCTGCAGGCCCCGAGGAGGGAGGTGGAGGTACAGCAGCATAGCTGCACCCATCTTGACTTTAGACACAACAGCTCAGAAGACTAGCTTCAGTTTTCTTAGCCCACAGCAGGAGATGAACCTCTTGGTCTGACCTTTTAAAAATATATATATTAGGGGCAGGGCGGTGGTGGCGCACGCCTTTAATCCCAGCACTTGGGAGGCAGAGCCAGGCAGATCTTTGTGAGTTCGAGGCCAGCCTGGGCTACAGAGCAAGATCCAGGAAAGGCGCAAAGCTACACAGAGAAACCCTGTCTCGAAAAACATATATATATATATATATATTTATATATATATATAAAATATATATATAAATAAAATATATATATATATTTTATTGTATGTGTGTGTACATGTGCCACGGTGTGCATCTGGAGGTCAGAGGACAACTTTGTGAGGTCAGTCCTCTGTTCTCTGTTGCACCTTTATCTGAGTTCACTGGGGATCAAGCGTCGCTCCTGGATGGCAGGAACCTTTACTGCGGAGCCGGCCCTCCCACCCTGTGAGTGCTGAGGGGACCCTGCTGTAAGTGCCTTGATGGTCAGACGCTCTGCTGATGGCTGAAATGGTTAAAGGCTGCGTTCAGCCTGTCCCTCACAGTTTCCCCTTTGAGCTTGAGGGCAGAGGGCCCAGCTGTGTGAGGGGTGCCCAAACAGTGACTGACTCTACACGATGCAGGACCTGGACTTGTTCTATTTGTAGAGATTCATAGAGGACAACAGGAATCACCCCACTCCCAAACCCGCCCCGTTCACACAGTGTGTGCGTGCGTGCGTGCGTGCGTGCACGTGCAGGCAGGAGGTTGACATCAGATGGCTTCTATCACTCTCCACCATTTTTTGAGACAAGGCATTGAACCTCATAGATTCAAGCTAGCTGAGCTGGCCATTGAGCCTCAGGGATCCCCTCTCCACCTCCCAATGCTAGGATCGCAGAGCTGCTGCCACACCTGGTTGGTTATGTGGGTGCTGGTGATCTGAACTTAGGTCTTCCTGTTTGTGTGGCAAGTACTTTACCAGCTGAGCCATCTCCCTAGCTCTTGAGTCAAGCCTTTTAAGGACAGAGATAGCGCTCTGGGCCCATGTCTTAGATACCCACAGCCTGATACCGCTCTTCTGTCTGCTGTGATGCAACCATTTGCTCCACTTGACTCCTTTTGGAAAAGCCCATGCTCCTGCCCCCCCCCCCCCCATGGGCTGCAGTCTGGGAAAGGGAGCTCTCTTCACTCTGCTGGTATTGTAGTCAGGACATAGGCCTCTCTAGTACAGGCCCAGACACCTGCCAGTTCCAGCCAAAAAAACAAATGCACTTTGACCCTTTGTTGAAATTTGACCTGGAAACATTTTTCCATTTCCAAGTCTTTCATCTTTTGTTAGGCACCCCCTGCTCAGGGACAACACAAAAGTGTCCCTTTACCGCCAAATCTTAATGATCCCGTCTCCACCCTGCACGCATCCAGACACCCGTGTGTCTCTACCCTTTCTCCTGTTTCATTCTGGCATTTCCCCACAGTATCCCTGGGGTTGTACCTGGAGTGAGCAGCCTCTCGCTAGCAAACCTGTTTGTCTTTCTCTTCTTGTAAATTAGTCATTTGAATCCCCAGATGTGCCCATGAGGCCTGAGGCCGCCTCGCATCTCACTGTCGGAACAGAAGACTAACCCAGAAGAGGGCAGGGCTGCCTGTGCTCAGACTTCGCAGTCTGCGGCTGCTGCCTCCTGGTCAAGAGGTCTTGCCTTACAGCTGAAATCCGGGCAGCTGAGGCCTGTGAACTGGAGGAAGGAGCTTGTAGCTCTTCAGTCATTTAACAGCATACTTGCCAGGAGAGAACAGATGGATTGTCTGAATTTCAGGCACAGTGTAGTTTTTCACAGGAAAGGTATACCATGGCTGTGGATAAGTGTTGTCAATTCTGCTGAGGGCTTAGATGCTGCTTCACCTCCCAAAGTCTGAGGGAGGTGTTTTTCTCTTTAGTACTAGGGATAAGATCCAGAGCCTTGCACATACTAGACAAATACCTGACCACTGGGCTACTTTTCCTTTAACTACAACTTCCAGCTCCCACATTTCCTTTAAATACAACTACAGGTTTTGTTTACATGTTTAGTAACTTGCCCCTAACAAGTCATTCCTTGGGAAAGAGAGCTGGCCTGCAGGTGGCTTGAATCTGGGGGCCTTGAACAGTGTTGTACTCATGAGAATTAATGATCTTTTTCCTGTGCTCCTTCCCTTGACTGGGCTGTGATGAGCTTTAGAAACGACACAAAAGGCTACCTTGATTTTGCTCAGGGAAAAGGAAAGCAGAGATGGGAGCTGGGAGAAAAGCCATCTTTTGGATGTTACATGTCACTGAGTGCTGGGGAAGGAGAGACTGGCACTGAGTCCCAGACCCAGCCGGTGCTAGGACATCACGTTGTTCAGTCTTGCTTATCTAATCACATCGGTGTTCTTACTCAATGTTCACTGGGTCACTGCAAAGCTTCTCCCCAACTCTGCACAAATTCCCATTTAGGCTCCTACTTGAGGTCACTCAGTATATAACCTCATAGGGCAGGAGGGGAGCTGCTGAACTGGTCCTGAACTGGTAGAGGATTGTCTACTCAGCAGCTCTTGTACTGTGGAGCTCCCCACCAGACTTCCATTTTCTACAGAGAACTGGAACCAGGGCAGACAGATCTGCAGTTAAATCCCACCCCTTCCCAGCTCTGAAGTCCAGCACACTTCTCCCTTGGCAAGTAGCTACACTCGCTTTGCCTCGGGATTGGTGACCATGAGGCTACCTTTGGCACGGCAGCAGTCCCTCCGTTTTTGCTTGGGACAAAGAAACAAAAACAGGCTCCTGTCCAAAATGTCCAATCATGAAGATGAGAAGAGCCTTGGGAAGGGTTATCCGTGAAATATCAGACCAGTGAGAGAGAATCTATTTGTAATTTGTGTGTGTGTGTGTGTGTGTGTGTGTGTGTGTGTGTGTGTGTGTGTGTGTGTCTGGTGTCTTATGGTCATAGGGAGATCTAAGCTCTTATACATGTCCTGACTTTGAATTCAGCGTTCTCCCTCAAACTTATTAAAACACCCATGGCTGGGTGTGGTGGTCCACATCCAAGATCAAGGTGGGACTGTGAAATTAGGCCAGCCTGGGCTATGTTGTGAGATGTTCTCAAAATCAAAGGTCTTGTCACGTAGTATCCATAACTATTCACATTCAACAGTTAATCTAGGAACCCACAGAGATTACCACTAAAGCCAATGGATGTTTGGGCTTCAGACTTAGCCTAGCATCTGCTGCCGCGGCTGCTGGAAGGAAGTGCTCTGCTGAAGCCCCAGTTAACTACTAAGGATAAAGCCCATGATTCATTTGGTATTGTCGGTACATAAACTGTAATGACAGAGATTTATGAGTTTCTGCTACCTCCTCACTCATGTGTTCTTAAAAACAAAAATCTATTCCTTCAATTCACCTGTGGTTCAAGCGGCAGTACATTGCCTGTATCCTGGAGGAAGGGTAGAGTTTGAGTTCTTCACAGCCAGGTCTTCACTAAGATGGTGGTGCAGATTGGTAGGATGACAGCCCCTCTTTATGGACGGGGGGGAACTGGACACTGTAGACTGACTGTCTGCTTAAGGACCCCACAGAGGGAACAGAGGGCCACATCCAATGGCCTGTACACAGCAGGTCAGTGGGTTTTTTTTTTTTTTTTTTTTTGCCTAGAAAAGCTCAGGGGTCAACATTACTTCTGAAGACTTTATAAGAATCCTGTTTTGATTACAACCATCTCACAGTGATATTTTAGGACTTTTTCTTGGTTCTGGAATTGAACCCAGGACATCATACTTGCCCTCACTGTTAAACTCCCAGCCTGCCATTTTAGAAGTATGGCCAAGTTCCTGGCTTTCAGAGGGAAGTCGGACAATGCTGATTTCTGATAAGATGGGTGTAAGGGTCCAGACCAGCAACATCATCAAAGTCCAGATGAGGGATCAGTAAGTGCAATGTGCCTGAAGTGTAGCCCTGGATTACATTTGGGTACACATTAACCTATTAAATCGATCCTGATTACAAACAAACTTTGCCCCTACCTCACCTGGCAACCCTGAGAAAGGCAGATAGATGTCAGTCTATAAAAGGAAACGGGAACTGCCCCCTGGCTTTCAGGCTCCAACATCTTCCTTTTGCCAAGATGTTACTGCTCAAACTCTTCGTGGTGCTCATGACTTGCCTGCTGCTGCTGGGCCAGGTAAGCAAGGAAAGACATGTGTGTGTTGGACATAGTAGCAGCAGTGGAATTCAAAGTCCGAGAGTCTCAGCCCTGAGAAATGCTCTTAAACCTCCTGCAACCCGGGTATGCAGCAGAGGGTGGGTGCTTCCCCACCTGAAGTGGATATGCCTTTGCTCTACAGGTCAATGGCTCCCCAGTACCAGAACTGAGTTCAGCAAAAAGATCCCGGAGAATGACCCCATTTTGGAGAGGGGTTTCCCTCAGGCCCATTGGCGCTTCATGTCGGGATGATTCGGAGTGTATCACAAGACTATGCAGGTATTTGACAAACCTGGGTGCAGGGTGGGCAAGAGAGCTCTGGGAAGCTGGGAGAGGTGAGATCAGAAAACAGAGATCCAAGGGTAAAGCTGAGACAGGGGTTGGGGGGTTGCATAGGGATGAAGCTGCAAGTTCCATGCAGGAGAGTTCCTTGACAGCCAAGAACCATTCAGATTCCTAACACTGGGCAGATGAAACCAGGGACAGTGGAGGCAGCAGAAGTGGCCTGGGACTCCTTAGGTCTACATCCGATCTTAAACACTTCTTTTCTCCTGCCCCCTTCCCCCTAGAAAAAGACGCTGTTCTTTAAGTGTGGCCCAGGAGTGATGTTCACACCAGTGGAAAAGTCAACTCCAACAGTGCTCCGTTCTGTGGAATATTGGTTAACTGCATTTGGGCTGGAGATACTTAAGTGAAGCAATCTTGTGTTTTTAATATTTAAAGACAGATGCTTGCTTTAAACTGGCCTCCATTTCTTCTTAGAATGTTGTTGGTTTGTACATAGACGTAAATAAGTTTGTCAGAGTTTATTTTTCTACAAATACTATTAAATGTCTCCTCAAATCCAAATTCTGGCAGTCTGGAATTGACACTTGACTCGCTTCATACATTACAAGAAATAGCACTATCTAACAGGTGGTGCTGTTCCATCTGGGAGGTGTGGAGAACACTCACTCTTCAAAGAATCTTATGCCAAGCATGATAGAGGTAACACATGAGCTAACAACAGTCAGCTCCGCAGATCAGATCATGGCTCTTTACTCTGCAAAGAACTCTGCAGGCTGGCATGTGGCACCTGAGGATGTGCAAAAGTTGTCTATAGCTTTATGAACATAAAACAGAAACCAAAGAAAAGTCTGATTTAATAAAACAATAAACTAGGCATGGTGGAACATGCCTTTAATCCCAGAACCAGGGAGGTGGAGGCAGAGGCAGGTAGATTTTTGTTGGGTCAAAGCCAGCCAGGTCTATATAATGAATTCCAGTCTAGCCAGGGATACAAAGTGAGATCCTGTCTCAGAAAAACAAAATCCAACAAATAAATAGTATACATAAGTAATGAATGGAACAATAATAGGCCATGTCTTAGAGCATAAATAAAGGACTGAAGAGCTAATGGTGCAGGACAATTGAGATACATGGACAAGGACCCATAGCCATGAGTCCAAAATTTCTGTAGCCAGAAAATGAGACCTGTGCTGGCAGGACAAGACCTTTACAGAGTAAGATACAAAAGAGCAACTCCAGGAGAGGGTCACAGTAGGAGCTGAAGAAGTGAGAGCACATGCGTATAAACGTTATACAGAAAAGCTATCTGATATTTATTAAACTTAGTTTCTCCAGCTATGGTTTGGCATTATACAAAGCATCATAATGACACAGTAGAGTTAAAAAGTTTTACAAATTGAAATGTGATACCCTTGTTTCCAAATATTTTAATTGCCATAAATTTGTTTAAAAATACACATTAAACGCATGTTTGACACTCTAAACTTTCTATAATCTCAATACCACAAAATACATATAATATACTATACAGATGTGGAAAATCTAGTTAGTATATAATACTTTGCTCACCATTAACAGCTTATTATGTGAAATGCACATACTGACTTAGAAATTCTAGCTTTTGAGCCCCAAAGTACCTCTGAAATTTAATGTATTGCAACAAATAAAAATCACAGTATACAATTGAAATTTTGGTTGAAAGTGTCAGATGCCTAGATGTTTTGGATAAAATAAACGTAAGACAAAGATTGGATCATGTACAAGATGAAGGCCTCCTATCAGCCACAGCGCCTTTCTGCAGAGGCAATAGGCCTGTACTTCATCAATCATGTTACCTTCCCTCCAGAACCCTCCCCAAATAGCAAACCATTATTTACCAAATGATTTTAATTTCAAATAAAAAGATCTTCAATAAATATATAAGAATTTTCATCCTCCATATATAAAATTTCTCAAAATCATTCAAAACGGAGGCTAGGTAGAAATTTCCCTAACTGTGCTTACCAACTGGGCATCTGGCCCTCAAGTGTGGCCTTCGCAGGCCCTGCCAAGTGAGCCAGCGCTGTTGGTGAGCCCCACCCCCCAGTACTGTTGACTGCTCATGTCAGTGATGTGCCAGGTGTGTGCATAATGGGGACACCTCGGAGACAACAAGAAGCTCCACAATACAGAAGCCGTGGCATTGGTTTGAAAGACAGCACTTCCAAACTGATGTCTTCCAGAGAGGTACAGAACAGGCAGAAACCCCAGTGGCTAAAAGCTGAGAAGAAATCTAACACAGAAGCAGCAAGGTCAAAGCCAAGTGTCACTAGGATTTCTGGGTGGGAGTTTGTCCACACTCATCTGAGAGCTTCTCCGTGTTTAAGGATGATGAGTTCTGCTCAGCTGAGCAACGGCAGCAAGGAGAGAGGCGCATGCGGACATTCCTGAAAATCAACTTCTTCAAAATTAGCCACTTAAGCTGAGCCCTCTGACTTAGTTGAGACTTCACCCCAACACCTGTTCTAAATTCCATCCACAAGACAGATGTAGCTTCTGTTTCCATCCCCTGCTCTGGAGACAGCAAGTTCTTTTTAATGAACCCTGGGTTTACTAGAACAGGAGTTCTGCAGACCAGTCAGTCCTCTTACTCCACTCCGCTTTTCCTCACAGGGTCTCTCTAGGCAGTGCATGCTGGGCTCAAACTGACAGTCCAAATGCTAGATTAAAGCACGCACCACCACAAGGGGTTCACCAAATAACTTCCAAATGTATTTATTTATTCTTGGAGAGTGGGTCTCAGTTGCTCAGGCTCACTACCCAGCAAAGGCTGACCTTTGCCTCAGGGTATGACCAGCACTCCTGGCCTTCTCTAACCTTAAGGATTTATGTTACTTGCTGGCTTGGTTTCAGGGTCTGAAGGTCGAAGCTGAACACCTCCACTGTTAAGTATGTGAAAGGTACATTCACAAATGTGGCTACTGGGCCTGACCAGTGCATCTTCCCAGTCACTCACTCATTATTTTTTCTGCTGATTTTACTCACAGCAACAGTAGGTGTGCAATACTACTGGGAAAGAAGTCTGCCTCTCAACTGAGATGTGAAGATGGAAGGGATTTGTACTCCACACACTAGAGGATATGAGTTACAGGAGTCTGCAGACTTGAACAAGGTGCTCTGGCTCCCCGAGTCACTTAGGTTTCATCTACCCATCACCACCCCCGGCCTAAAACAGTCAGCCTCAGTGGATGTTCTTGGGGCCCAGACACCCATAGACTCCTATAAATCAAAATATAGAATGAAGCCATTTCGTTCACTTAGCTATTGGAAAATGAACATCTTCCCACCCTGTAAGAGCCCTATTACACTACAGAAGGGCTCAGATATATTTCAAAAGTTAATTTACTACAAATCATAGTAATAAGCTTTAACAATCTAAAGGAATACACATTGCACCCTTGAATGTTAATATTCAAGGTGCCAAGAACAAAGTGTCTTAGATCAATTTAATAAATAATGTGGAAATAGTTGCACTAAGCTAAAATACTAAACACACACATTTTGACAAACTAATTCCATGTTTTCATACATACATACGTACATATATATAAAGTGTGTATGTGTACATAATTTTAAGATTCAAAGTTGCATACCCTCAGACCTAGAAGAGTGCACAGCATCTCCCTTCTCAACTGAGCTAGGCATCATCTGATGGAGCTATCACTGGCTGCACTACAAACTCCTCTGAGCACTGGCCTCAGGCAGCGCTTGTACTTCTGACAAGAACCTTTGTAGGCCATGGCTACACAATGCAAGCTCATTCCTTAAACATCAATGTACCAAAGTTTCAGTGGTTAAATACAAATGATGCTGCCTAATCTAGCTGATTAAATCTTTAATGAAAAGAAACAAAGAACAATTAAAAACAAAACAACGACAACAAAACAACAACAGCTACTCTAAAGCCACAAGTGTGTCATTCAAAGTGCAGCCCAGATGCCTATAAATCCCTAGTGCAAGAGCTTCCCAGAAAAACAGGCAAGTGTGGGCACGTGCACACATTACTCTGAATTGCTTTTATATTGGAGAATTAAATCAGTAGTGGTCAATCTTCTCCCTTCAGCAGCTATATCTGTGAATACATTTGAAGAATCACTGATACTAAAGTGACTTCATAGCTTCTTGCCCAGAAAAAGGTGTCACTGAGCAAGGAGAGGGCTGGTGCTCTCCAGCCAGAATGGGGCATGGGCTAGGCTGTGTAATCTTGAATGCCCAGAGGGGACTGCTCCCCACAGCCCAGCCTCTCTCAGGTAGGACTACTGTGACAGTTTTATCACTGCAATCATGTGGGATGCCTGTCCAGAGTCTAACGGTGCACGCTGCTGCCTCCTGGCATAGGAGTGTGATCTTCAGAGCAGTGAACTGAGTATTAAAGATAGTTGCTATTCCTATTACTAACTATACACTGAATACAAGTTTCAGACTAAGTTTGTAGCCACTTGTCAATCAGTTTTAAATGGCTAAAAACCACTGAGGGCACCTACTGAGAAGGGAGGAATGGTCACTTGTAAAGGAGTCAAGGTATGTGCTGGACATGACTAAGACAAAACATTTGTGAAGAGACACAGAGAAAGAAGAGAGTGTATTCTCACACACTATGACATCAAAATTCAATCACTTAGGATGGAATTTTGATCCATTGCCCATTTCTAACTGGTGGGGAAAATCCTCCACAACGAAAGGCTTAACGATTTCATTCTCCAAGAACTGACAGTTTTAAAGAGAAAATATCTTAAAGCAGCACCATAAAACATGTGGAAACTCTGCTTTAACATGACACCAGTGTCACTCCAGAATGTGCTGGCCGCCTAGCAGGATACACAGACCAGAGCTGGAAGCAGAGGCCAGCACTGCAGTCGCTGAAGTCTAAAAGCCCAGAGGGCGCTTGTTCCACTTCCAAGACCTCCCTGAAGTTAAGGAGCCAGAGTGAGAGAGAAGGACAGGACAGGACACACAACTGTTAGGCCATGGAAGTCACTAGCACAAGAGAGGAGACAATGGCCTCTGAAGAAAAAGTATTCCTTAAACACACTACAATTAAATTAGCAAGGTATCAGAGGCAATTTCTCCAAGGGAAAAATGTGAAATTCAGCATAAGCTGTAGACATCAACCCTCAACAGTATGTAAGAATAATGAGGTACAAAGCAGGTAAGCTCTGTAAATATGAGACTGCAGGGCAAAGTTCACTATCTTCAGAAATAGGTGGTGAGAGAGACTAGAAGAGAGGATTCACGACACCACTGCATGTGAGGATATGCTATCTCTCTTCCCCTTTCCCATTTCAAGCTGAACAATCATCTCCTAATAATAGGGAATTTTCTCCCCAATTGGATAGATTTTTGGAATGAGAAGGAAATATCATTTTCTGAAGCAGCATTATAGCCAATTGATTATACTAAGTCAGGTACCAAAGCACTAGCTTTTCTGAGGGAATCTGTCTTAATGTGACTCTAAAGGAAGATTTAAAATCAAAAAGAATTTAAAATTATTATTGTGGAGGACCAACCATGAACGGCTAATCTGGTCCCAGCGTAAAACTTTATCTGTAAACAATCCATAGAGTTATCATTAAAAGTTAAGATTTAAGGCACACCAGACATGACGGGGTCATTAAAAAGAAGTATAGAGGAAGAGAGATATTCCTCATCCTTCACTGCTATACGCACCTTGTTGGGAACAGTAGTTTGATAAGGAATTGTTACAGAGCTGGCTTCCTAAACACTACCCCTATTATTTTCCCCTTTACAAGAGAGCTCATAATGAGCCAAGTTAGGTACTTTTCTAGTATGAATTTTCTTTTTTTAATGTAACAAGGTCTCATGTAGCCCAGGCTAGCCCCCCAAACTCACTGTCTAGCTTTATGTAGCCTGAGGATGAGGCTGAACTTCTGATCCTCCTGTCACCAATACCCAGTGCTGGGATTATAGGCATGCACAACCATGCCCAGCTGCTAGTGTGAGTTTTCAGATCCAGTCAGAAGCATACATCATTGATGAGGATCTTCAGAAAGAGAAATTCATCATCTCCACACTAGACATTGGGACACCTCCTTCCGAGCTCCAGTTACTGCATGGTCATATCTGAGCATCATAATCTCTCCACCATAGGGGAGATCTGCAGACTTCAACCTTCAACCATTATCAACGAAACAGGCTGCAACCTTCAGAAACTGGATCACGGTTTTCTGTTTGTTTTTAGGAGTAACTTACTCTGCTTCAATTAAGTGTCAAATGAGTATAAAACAAAACAAAACAAAACAAGAATACAAGGTTTTAATAAACCCACAGTTAGATTGTCCTCTGTGAAGCCATTCAGTATGATGTGCTTCCCCAGCAAGTCTATCTGCTTTGCTGTAATGCATCAGATGCACTGTAGTCACCTTGTGATTGCTAGTGTTCCTAACACACATTCACAGTTTTGAAATAATGCATATCAAACCAGACCCACTTCATTTTTGCACCCATGTAGACTGCCACTCATATTTAAGTGACTTTTCCCATGTGGAAGAGCATCCTTAATACCAAGCATAAGTCCTACAATAGTAAAACTGTAGTAAGACTTGAAATAACATCAGGTAATTAGCTGTAGAAAGAACATGTCCTGTCTTGGACAAACCAACTCTTATCTTAGAAGACATTAAGTAACACAACTCCCCAAATATATAAATAAAATGCCTACATTAAATTTATGCTAAATATTCAACAGAATAAATTTATAGGCAGGAATAATTAGGCTTTAAACAAGCTCCAATCTGGGAACTTGAAAAAAATGAAAATAAATAGAATTTTACTTGATTATTTATGAATTGTAACTGGAATTCCAATTACTGAAACCATCTTGCTGATGTACTGCAGGTTTAGAAGCATTTAAATACTTGTCACATTGGGAATATTGAAAGGGTCAATTGATATGATGGCTTTGGGTTATAAGAAACAACAATATAAACCAAAAAGGAGAAAACCATTCCTCATTCTTAGTGTCGACTAGGTGGTGTGTTATGGCAGTTTTCCTTTGTGATGTGACACAGTGTTGTGGAAAAAATCAGAGGCAACGAGAATATGTTCAGTTCAAGATATCAACTTGGCATCCTGCCGAAGCCAATGCAGTCCCTGCCGGGTGTAACGAGCCAGATCTGTCATGATGCTTGCATTAAAGATGAGAGGGCCCATGACTTTGTCCAGTTCAGCAAAGAATTCTAGAAAATTCAAAACAGTCAGTAAGCATCACACATTCTTTTGAATCACAGATTTTCTGTAAAACAGCATGTCTCTCACACTAAAGGCTTCTATGATCTCTCAAGTTCCTGAAGTCATGCATCAGTTTAAACAGAATGTACAGTTATGAATTCCAAACTGAAGTTCCAGTGATGAAAATGGTTAACTGCTATTACATTAAAATGGAGTCCCCCCGGCACATGTGCAGCGCCCCCACTGGGTTACTCAAAGCACTCTGTCTATGTTATGTCTGTGCAAGCAGTAGCAGAAAGAGGAAACAGGCCGGGCGGTGGTGGTGCATGCCTTTAATCCCAGCACTTGGGAGGCAGTGGCAGGCGGATCTCTGTGAGTTCGAGGCCAGCCTGGGCTACAGAGTGAGTTCCAGGAAAGGCGCAGAGAAACCCTGTCTCGAAAAAACCAAAAAAAAGAAAAGAGGAAATAGTCTTTGCATGTTTCCCCCACTAGCCCCTGTGTAGCTGACAGTTTATAACCAACCTTTCTGCTATAATCAGATGCCATGCACCACTAATAAATCCCTTCTTTTTTTTTTTTTTTTTTGTGACAGGTTTCTCTGTGTAGCTTTGGAGCCTGTCCTGGAACTCAATAAATCTCTTTTTAGTCAGAAGTTTAAAATTTTAAAGGATAGAAATAAAAGTATTCTTCCTACATGAACGAAAAAGGCTCATGTCAGGAAGGCACAAATGAGAAGAAAGGATAATATCCTAGGATTTGACTCCATTGCAGTTTTGGAAGCAAACAGGGATGCAGTACTTGGATACTTCTCAGAGAAGCCACCTTTTAGACATACAGAGAAAAAAGGGGTTGTTAAACAATTACACACTAACCAAACAAGGCAGGAAGTGATCAGACACCTGAGGTGAAATGTCTCTACAAAAATTCCAACTAAGAAATGCAAAAGGAATGCAGAGCAGAATACAGCTGGTGGTTTTTCATCCCCTTTCCTCTGAGATAGGGTTTCAGATAGCGTAGACTAGCCTGAGCTCCTTATGTAATCGATGACCTCACACTCTTGATCCTCACTGCTTCTGCTCCCAACTGATGGAATTACAGGCAAGCACTACCATGCCTGGTGCATAATGAATTTTCTATCTCCTAACAATGGACCTAGGCAATGGTCATCATGGATGTCAAAAGTGTAAGTTAAAGTTTAATAGGAAATGTTGTATCATGCTCATCAGAGTGACACTACATAAATAATCTATGGACCTTAAAAATTACAACAAAAAAAATTTTCTTTAAAAACAGGGTCTTGCCATGTAGTTCAGACTGGCTTCCAACTTGTGATCCTTCTGCCTCAGTCTTCCAAGTTCTGAGACTGTAGGCCTACTTCCTATGCCCGGGTCTGATGAATCTTACTTACTTTACTTACTTACTTACTTACTTATTTATTTGGGTTTTTTTTTTTTTTGTTTGTTTATTTATTTTGAGACAAGGTTTCTCTGTGTAAAAGCTCTGGATGTCCTGGAACTCACTTTGTAGACCAAGCTGAGCTCGAATTCAGAGATCTGCCTGCCTCTGCCTCTCTAGTGCTGGGATTAAAGGCATGTGCACCACTGCCTGGCTCGGGTCTAATGAATCTTAACATTAATAAAGGGTAAATACTTTAGATAACTAGGTGTATCCTAATAAGATGCACCACCTAGAATATATATTATCTAAATACTGAACTAATCTAATCAATAAAAGGGAAATAAAGAGACAGAAGAACAAATGCAATGACAGTATAAGGAAGTTCCCAGTCAAATGCAGAATGAAACCTAGTCTATGATTCATTTCTTCTCAACATCAATGACATGGCCAAATGAGGGGAACAGGTAGAGAGGACTCCTTAAGAGACTAACAAAATGTAGCATTTAGACAGACCTAGCCTGGATCCTATATAAAGAAATCCAACTGCTGTAATTTTTAATGGTTCTCTCTTTTACATTTATCTGTCTGTCTGTCTGTCTGTGCATGTATCACAGTGTACTGTGTTGAGTCAGAGGAAAACTCTGTGGAGCCAGTTCTCTCCTTCCACCAAGTGGGTCCTAGGGCTTGAACTAGGGGTTGGTGGCAAGCACCTTTACCTACTGAACCATCTAGCAGACCCAACTATTGTACTGTTTAAGGTATAGTTGAGACTATGAGGGAAACTTGATAGTGGACAAGGTGCTGCCTACTGAGATACATTCAGCCTGCCAGAATAGATGCATATTTGTCTCACTTCAAGAACTACTTGCAGTTTAGCATGTGTCACCAGCACCACAAGAGCTGTTTGTCTGTGTCCCTTCTCACACATTAGTCCATCCATTCCCCATCCTTCATACTAGGGACCAAACCCAGGGCCTTATGCATGCTGGGCAAGAAATCTAACAGGGAGCCATGCACAGCCCAAGGGTATTTTTAATCACGTCTAGTCACATTTAGTATGCGGCTAGTCAAAGGATGCTATTAGCAAACTGATTATGATTCCTTCTAAACCATGAAATAAAGTAAATGTTCTCCACATAGTTAACTAAATCACAGAAGTTTCTTTTAACAATCCCATCCTCAAAGTTTATCCACAGCCCAACAAACCTTTTTGTTCTTTGGAAAGCTGTTCAGCTTGGTCCCAAATTTCAGTGGCATAGAGGAAGTTAGATGTAACCTGGACATAGCTTGCTGCCATCTGGTGGATCTTCTGTGGAATGGTCACTGAAGAACCACTTGCTGAAGCACTACTGCCCCCAGAAGAATAACTTCCAGAATTGCCTGGTGACAGCTTTGGAGAAACAGGAGAAGGCATCCCAACGGCTTTGCTACACACAAAGAGAGACAGGATGCTTATTCACACACATATAGTGAGCACTACAAAATCAGCATACTACAGCTGGCCAGCCTGGTCTACAGTGCGAGATCCAGGACAGGCACCAAAACTACACAGAGAAATTCGGTCTCAAAAAACCTAAATAAATAAATAAATAAATAAATAAATAAACAAACAAACAAACAAAGAAACAAACAAACAAACAAACAAACAGGCTGAGGACATTGCTCAGTGGGAGTGCACTTGCTTAGCATGCAAAAGGCTCTGGGTTTTACCTCAGCCCTGGGGGTGGGGTAGACAAGGGAAAATAAGATGGAATGCCAACTCATATCAACATAAGAACTCAACAAATAGACTCAGAAAATGTAAAAGGTTGCACGGTGCTTGTTCCGTTTTGGGGTGTAGTTGGGAGGGGCTAATGTGGTAACTGAAGATAAATCACAACCATACCACTGTACTCTGGCAATGCCAAGATCTTAGTGAAGTTAAAAACCACTGTAACAAGTCTAAATAACTGTGAGAATCAAACTGAGAAGAAGTGAGGTTGTGTTAAAAACTCAAGCTATCTGGGGGGCTAGTGAGATGACTCAGGGGTAAGGGGGCTTGCCACCAAGCCTTTAAACCTAAGTAACAGGAACCTACATGGTAGAAGTGGAGAACCAAACCAAACCAAAACCAACTCAGACATCTGTAGGTGACATGTCTCATTTCAAACATTTTAAGAATTATGTTAATTATATTTTAAGTTACTAGAACTGTAACTCAGTGGGAGAGCATGCAAAAAACCCAGGTTCAATTCTAAGCATCAAAAAATAAAAATTTTAAATACTTTACTAGAGATTTTAATCTTTTAAAAGTAGCAATTAAGCCGGGCGGTGGTGGCTCACGCCTTTAATCCCAGCACTCGGGAGCAGAGTCAGGTGGATCTCTGTGAGTTCGACGCCAGCCTGGGCTACCAAGTAAGTTCCAGGAAAGGCGCAAAGCTACACAGAGAAACCTTGTCTTGAAAAACAAAAAACAAAACAAAAACAAAAAAAAAAGTAGCAATTACTTTTTTATCCATTCTGCTCTGGTCCACAAATAAATTTACCAAAAATATTTCAGAGAACAAAATTGTACCTACCTCCCCAAGCCAGGTGAAGGTGCTTGAGAATTACTGTAAGAATTCTGCAAGGAAAAATAAATTTATTTAACAGCAATATTACACACACACACACACACACACACACACACACACACACACATATATGCATTCAATATCTTCCAAAGTTTTGGGCTAGGGTTTATCTTCAGAACTTTAAAATCATCCTTGGCTACACAGCTAGTTTGAGGTCAGTTTAGAGTACATGAGATTCTATCTCAGAAAAGAATGGGGCTAGAGAGATGGCTCAGTAGTTAAGAGCAACTGTTGCTCTTCCAGAGGACCTGGGTTTGGATCCCAGCACCCAAGTTAGGTAGCTCACTCTAGCTCCAGGGGATCTACGTCTTCCTCTAGCTTCTGGGAACAAATGGGGATGGACACACATGGACACGGACACACACAGACACACAGACACAGACACACACTAAATCTTTAAATGTTTTAATATTTTTTGTGTGTACAGGTGTTTTTGTCTGTATGTATATCTGTGTATTACATGCATTCCTGGTACCCTCAGAGGCCAGAAGGGAGTGTCAGATCCTGTGGAACATAGACAGTTGTAAGTGACCTTGTAGATCCTGGGAATTGAACCTGGGTTTTTTGGATCCCCCCCCCCCCCCCCCCCCCCCCCGAGACAGGATTTCTCTGTGTAGCCCTGGGTGTCCTGGAACTCACTCTGTAGATCAGGCTGGCCTCATACTCAGAGATCCACCTGCCTCTGCCTCCTGAGTGCTGGGATTAAAGGTGTGGGCCACTAATGCCCAGCAAACCTGGTCTTTGGAGAAGGCAGTCAGTGCTCTTAACCACTAAGCCATCTCTCCAGCTCAATAAATCTTTAAAAACAAAGTGTGTGTGTGTGTGTGTGTGTGTGTGTAACAGAAAGAAGTTGTTAAATGAAAGCTAGGTTGTTCTAGACGACTTCAAAGACGATACAGAGAAACAATAAGTAGCAGAGATGGATGAAAGGAAACAAAAAAGACACAAGGAAACAAGTCACAGTATACACAAAAAAGGCCGAAAAGAAAACCTACACGACTCATCTAGGTTGTCTAAGGAGGAGTTTAGGCAAGGAATAAGAGACCCTTGAGGCCAGGCCTTGAGCCTGTAGGCAACAGTGAGTTATGGAGGGGTTCTGAAGTCCTAAATACAGCGGGATTTGTGGAGAATTTATATGGTACTGGCTTGAATTTTTTTTTTAAAGGAAGACATTTTAGGAAACTACAATAACTTTGTCTGGGCTGGATGTGTGGTGGTTTGAAACTCACTTAGCATGTACAAGCCCTAGGTTCAATCACCAGTAATGTAAGGAACAAAACAAAACAAGATAACAATCTGATGAGGGTTAGAGGTGAAGATGCAAAAACATTTCTGAGGATAGATATGGCTGCTGTATACAGCTATAAAAACTCTGTAACCCAATATACACATTTGAAGGCTTTTTCAAGAAAGCACTAACATCTGAGAATTTTCAGGCAGTAGTTTGCTCGCTCATCTCTTGTTATGTTTTGCCTAAATATGAGAGCATCTCTGGGACAGGATGGGCAGGTTTGCACAGTTTGTCTCCTAGGCAATAGACTCTGTTACACAAATTTACCTTCAGGTGCTCAGTCAGTGTCTTGGAGTACTTCAGAGCATTCTCCTTCTTCAGTTTGAACAGCCTCAGGTACAGCAATGACTGACATCTCAGGCTAGGCAATGGAAAAGGGCAGTGTATTCAGACATGGCAACATCTACAAGCAATCCTTCCATTGTGTAGGAATATAGGACTGACTTCATGTAAGCAACCATAGCCTAGGCTTAGCATTACCTCTTAGACAAAACTTCAAGGTCAGCTTAATATGGAACGCACCCTAAAGAAAGGGTAGTAGCTAAGAATCTTAGGACTAACATCCCCTTAGGTACTGACATTAAAACTACACCAACATATCATAATACAAATACTTTTAAAAAGTTAAAAACTAAAAGTAAAAAACTGAAACATTAAACATTACAAGTGTGATGGATCATACCAACCTTCATCCAGATCACACAGTTCAACCCACAGAATTATTGTTCCTGCCCACATACCCAGTGGAGCCTACTTTCGTATTCACTGATCTTTCAGCTCTGTAAAATTCCCATTTTCCCCCACCATCCAGCCCTTGCCTATATTGGAACCTCCAGAACAAGTATTCCAATTCTCTACTCTTACAGAGTAAGAGGATTTTTTTTTTTTTTTTGAGACAGGGTCTCTATTTTATGTCTTCCTAGATGTCCTGAAACTTACTGTATGTAGACTAGGCTGTCCTCAAACTCAAAGAGATCCACCTGCCTCTACCTCCTAAGTACTGGGATCAAAGGTGTGTTCATATATTCACATGATTGGTTACTTTCTGTCTCTCCACACTGAAGTACAGACCCCATAATGAACAGTATAATGTCAGACTTAGTTCACAGCTGCATTTCTAGTACAAACACAGTGCCTGGTCAAGTATGCAACCTGAATAAGTGAACAGATGACTTCTCTCTGGGACAAAGCAAACAAGAGCATATATAGAAAGAAGAGCCTAGAAAAGTGGTCACCTAACTCAATGGAGGGTTCTACTGTCACCCCACTCCAGCACTTTCATCAAGAGGACAGTGGGTTAGACTGACAGGAGCTAAAACCTTTCCCTAGGGATTCTGAGCTATTTCCTGTTTGACTGTTAAGAAAAGACTTTATGGAAGACGATTCAAGGCTAATACTCAGAAAAGCACACACGGCACAATTCATCAAGGACTGTCTGTCACCCAGCAAGGAACACACAACACTTACCAGAGTACTGTGAGTCTTTTGTCTGCAGCTGTAGCATCTGGTGCCAAGTAATTCTTTAGTTTCATAGTATATCTATGAGTTGAGATAAAAAAAACAAGTGACAAATAGAACAGAATATTTTACCTTGATTGTAAAGCTTCCTATGTTCTCAAAATACCAGAATCAAACCAAAATAAAGCACCCACTAAAATTCTTCCCTAAGGGATGGAACACTAAGCATCTTCCCAGTTCACCTTATTTGGTTAACTAGAAAAAAAACTCACAATAATAAATGGTAAAGTTATTCCATCAAAATGCCAACTTTCCACTTACTTGATGAGCTCTACCGTGTCTGAGTACATCGGGAACGGGGACTTGGATTCCTGAGCATTCTTCTCTAATGCATTCCCACACTCAATGAAAGACACTACAGCATCAAGGTAGTACACTGCTTTCTCAAACCTATCAGACTAAAGGAGAACAGTGCTGAGTAAAGACCCACTGCAAGCATAAACAAGAACACCTTAGCTTGATGAAGGACATCATGAAGAATATTTACGTACCAAAGCATCTGCATTGTGTTTGAGTTTTTTTGCTTCTTGTAAATAATGGTCTGCTGAATAATTTCTGCAAAATAAATTTTCTTTATAAATAAAAATGGTCAACATTTCCTAAGACAATTACTAAGTTATTTTAGACTCTAGTATCTTGCAGATTTCACATTCTCAAGAAGTGAATAACTATCAAACATTTCTGTTTTATGAGAAATATATATAGATTAAGAACATAAATTATGGGCTACTGTGTCAAATCTTCTACTCAAGCCCACAGAGATCAAGCTCCCTAGTATTCAACATTAGCTTCCTCAAGTTGCTTTTTCAAATCTAAAGTAAATAGAATGGGGGGAAGAGAAGTACCTTCTAGCAGAAGGCAAGAGAAAGCAATATTGTTTATCTGAGAAGACCTCTGTCATCCACAGTGCACTGGCAGCAGGAGCAGCTCCAGGAAGCACACCTTCCCTGTCTTAGGGGAGCCACGGGTTGTTAAAGGAGTAGTTGGACTAGCTTTTCAAGTTAGAACCTGAATGCTCTATAGGTCAGATACAAGTACTAACCCTATAGGAACTGACATATTTAAATGAGTTTCTTACATGCTGACTGGAATTTCTTAAATGCACACACGAAAGTATATTTATCTTTTTACAGCAGGCACACTGTTGCATGCTTTTAACTCCAGCACTCAGGAGGCTGAGGCAGGCCAATCTCTAAGAGTTTGAGGCCAGCCTAGTCTACATAGCGAGCTCCAGGCCAGCCAAAACTAGACAGGGAGATTCTGTCTCAAAAAACCAAAAACCAAACAAAACTTACAAAATGTTCTCACCTGTCATCAAAGGCAAGCTTTGTTCTCCGAGGCTTCGAAGAATCAGGAGTTGGTGTAGATGGAGGACAATTAGAAGAACTATTTGGAGCCTTTTCCTGACCAAAAGAATATATATATAACTAAGTTGAAAATTGTCAGGAGACTAAAAATAAAGCTAATCTCACTTTCCTAAGCCACTGCTAAAACAGAAACAAAATTCCAGTCTTCAAGTTTCTTTGTTATTACAGTCCATAGTACTTACAAAAGAGAGATTGGGTCCATTTTATATAACCAGAATATTATTCTTATATTTACAAGACTCTACTACATGCGGGCACTTAGGCTAGGTACTTGTTAAGAAGACACAAACTGGGGGCTAGAGAGATGGCTCAGAGGTTAAGAGCACTGCTTGTTCTTCCAAAGGTCCTGAGTTCAATTCCCGGCAACCACATGGTGGCTCACAACCATCTGTAATGAGATCTGGTGCCCTCTTCTGGCTTGCAGGGATATGTGCAGACAGAACACTGTATACATAATAAATAAATCTTTAAAAAAAAAAAAAAAAGAAGACACAAACACAAATTGAGTATCAAAGAGTGGTAAGCACATGTGCAGTGAAGCAAGAGAACCTGAGTTCAAATCCCCAGCACCTGCACAGAAGCTGGGTATGGCTGTAGGTTCCTGGAACACCAGGGTTGTGGGGCAAAAGCAGGCAGATCCAGGGAGCAGGGGAGCTTCAGGTTCAAAAGATAAAGGGCTGGAGAGATGGCTCAGCAGTTAAGAGCACTGGTTGCTACTGCAGAGTACTTAGGTTTGGTCCCAAGCACCCACATGGTGGCTCACAAATCATCTGAAACTCCAGTTCCAGGAATCCAATGCTTTCTTCTGACCTCTGTGGGCATCAGGCACACAAGTGGTACATATCACACATGCATGTAAAACACTCATACACATACATTTTTTTAAAAAGCATTTAAAAAGAAAGCATTTTAGCTAGGCGGTGGTGGCACATGCCTTTAATCCCACCAGAGGCAGAGGCAAGCAGATCTCTTTGCCCAGGCCAGCCTGGTCTACACAGAGAAACCCTGACTCAAAAAAACCAACAACAAAACGAACAAACAAAAGAGATAAAGTTCAGTAGGGAATGATACCTAAGGCCCTCCCCTGGCCTCTGCATACATGCATAGGCACACACCTGCACACACACACACACACACCTTAAAGAAAGAATTAAAGGGCAGTACCACTCAGAAAAACACAAACTGGGTATGGCAGCACAGGCCTTTAATCTCTACACTCAATCAGGAGGATTTCTCTAAGTTTAAGAACAGCCTGGTCTACACAGCAAGTTCAGGTCACTCAGGGCTATATAGTGAGATCCTGTTTCAAAAAACAAAACAAAAACAGAAGTTTATTAATAAAGCCTAAGTTAACTACTTAGTATGGTTGTTCATTCTTCAACTATCCTACGAAATCAGTGTTAGGGTTAGATAGGTTTGTTGTTGTTTTAAGGTAGTCTAATCTAAAGGGCTGGAAAGAAGTTTCAGTGACTAAGAGCATTTCTTGCTCTTCCAGAGGACTTGAGTTTGGGTCCCAGCACCTCACAACTGTCTCTAACTGCAGCTCCAGGAATATTTGATACCTGTGGCTTCCAAGTGTAGATATTCATGTCTACACAAAATACACAGATACATACACATAATTTAAAATGGGAAAACAAAACAAAACAGTCTGAATACAGGGGTAGGGACTGCTCCTTGGGACACAGGCAATACTATACCCTGGGGTATTAAGAAGGATCACAGCTGTGTCATTTCAGTGGGGCACTGGTTTTCAGCTCTTTCCTTCTCTGAGAAGATAATGCTCAAACTTCTAGAAACCCAGTAGCATTCAGCTCTGTTTCTATCAGCACCAGTCTGTGGTGGTACCACGGTAACTTTGGCTAAAGAATACAATTATAAGCTCACTAGACAGCTGAGGTGAACTTCCAATCTGACTTGCAAAGCTCTGATGCTTTGTTCTTTCTCTACCAGTGGTGGTCTCTTCTTAACCAACATCAATGTACTACTTGTACGCATTTATCTAGCAAGAACGGCTTACTGACAGTATCAGCTAAGACAGTATTTACTGAGTACTTACACATCACCGGGTAAAGAAAGCATCACATGAATCAGCTGAAGAAGTAAGCAAAGGGCTAAGTAAATAAGTCAGCTACTTAAGTTCTGCTCTGATGCTAGGCTTTCTTTAAACTTCACTTCCTGTGGAAAAATTCAAAGACTCTAACTCGGACACCCACTCTAAGATTTGCTATAGGGTTCTATGTTTACTTAATCATGATTCACTATTGATCAGTCCCAAAACTGGACACACTGGTTTCTCTCTCTCTTTCTTTCCTTCCTTCCTTTTTTTTTTTTTTTTTCGTCTTTTTGTTTTTCGAGACAGGGTTTCTCTGTGTAATAGCCCCAGCTGTCCTGGAACTAGTGCTATAGACCAGGATGGCCTCAAACTCACAGAGATCCCCCTGCCTCTGCCTCCCAAGTGCTAGGATTAAAGGCGTGTGCCGCCATAGCCCAGCAACCTACTGATTTCTTACACAGAAAAAAGCTACACATTTTCATTTCTTTCTTCTCACCACCTTGTAGAATACAGAGTGTGCTATATGTAGTAAATATTGTTTGTTGTTCTTGTGGGGGAAAAGAGCAGTATCAAGGAGAGTGAGTAGCCTCTGTAAAGGTAAGTTCAAGCAACTCAGAATTGCATTCCTGCAATTTAAATTTAAAGCCCAGGTCCAACCACTTAAATTTTATTCTGCTTCCCATTAATGTATGCTTTCATGCAAGGGTTGTCTTTGAGGTGAGTGTGTATGGTCTCTCTAGTCTGTCTGTCTCTCTCTTCAACTCTTTCTCACCCCAAATGCCTCCAATTCAGTCCCATCTTTGATAAAATGAAGACACATTTCCCCATAGATTAGTAGAATGCATGAACGTTTCTAAAGTAGAAAAACCTGGGGCTGGAGAGATGGCTTAGCAGTTTAGAGAGCTTGTTGCTCTTGCAGAGGTTTGATGCCCAGCACCCACATGGTGGCTCACAAGCACCCAAAACTTCCAGGTGACCACATGGTACACATTTATATACATAAAATAAATATTGAAAAAAATTTTAAGTAGGAAAAATTGGTAATACATCAACTTATTACTTGTGCTGAAAAATCTGTTTTCAAAAGAACTAGAGAGCATTTCTGTTCCATCTATTACAGTTTATGCTGAAGAATAAAAATAAAAGCCTTGTGATGTGAAAACATGGTCCATTCTTTATGTTAAAGTCTGTGTGCTCCCTGAGCATGCTGCACTGTAACCTGCTCACAGGCTCTTTCATATTTTATACACAGTTCTAAAGTCCTTACATTCAGAATATAATAATAATAATAACTATTATTATTATTACATTCAGAATATAATAATGTTATTGTTTGAGATAAGGTTTCTCTGTGTAGCTCTGGCTGTCCCGGAACTCACTCTGTAGACCAGGCTGGCCTCCAACATACAGAGATTCTCCTGCTTCTGCCTCCCCAGTGCTAAGATTAAAGGCGTGAGCCACCATGACCTGACCAAAATTTTATTTTGGAAAGAAAATTCAACTTTCCTGAAATTTTTTTTTGCGGGGGAGGTTATTTCAACAAACTTTTTATTTATAAAAATCTGTAACTCTGGATTTTTTATATTGTCTAATTTTTCTTTGGTTGACAGTAACAACATCAAGTAGGTTTTTTTTTAAAAGAGGATCTAACACTAGCATATTTTCTGAATTTCAGATTTTTCTTCAACAAACATATACATAATTGCCTGAATTATAAACTGTCAAGACTAATATTAACAACTTTAATAACTGTTAAATGTTGTAAAAACTTATCAAACTAGTAAGGGCCTGTTTTATATTTTGTCAAAAATAATAAAGTAGCCAGGCAGTGGTGGGGCACATCTTTAATCCCAGCATTTGGGAGGAAGAGACAGGTGGATCTCTGCCAGCCTAGTCTACAAAGAGAGTTCCAGGACAGCCAGGTCTATTACACAGAGAAACCCTGTCTCAAAAAAAAAAAAAAAAAAAAAAAAGACAACCCCCCCCAAAAAAACAAAATACAGCTGGGCGTTGGTGGAGCACGCCTTTAATTCCAGCACTTGGGAGGCAGAGGCAGGTGGATCTTTGTGAGTTCAAGGCCAGCCTGGTCTACAGAGTGAGATACAGGAAAAACACAAAGCTACACAGAGAAACTCTGTCTCGAAAAACAAACAAACAAACAAACAAACAAACAAAAAAACAAAAAAAACAAAAAAACAAAACCAACCAACCAAACAAAAAACCCAAATAAAGTAAAAGGTAAAGTGAGAGTAAACATGTCTATAGTCCCAGAATTTAGGAGGCTGAGGCAAGATCAACTCCCAGGTCAGCCTGAATTCTATGATGAGACTGGTCTCATATACAAAATAAAACAAAAACCAAGTATGATCCAACATATTCAACAAAAGTATTTCCTAATTTCTCAATAAATTAAACACTGGCAAAATCATTAAGACATACAAATTCCTGCTTTCAAGGACAAAGTTACTGAAGGAAGCCTCCTTTATAAAGATAGTGACCTCTTCCTATAGACACACAAGAAGCCAGATGAACGTGAGCTAAATGAATGTCCTTTTTGAAAAAGCACTAATTTAAGAAATTGGTGTGGAAGCCTCAAAATCCTGTATTCAAAAGATGAGAAATGGATAAAAAGCTGGTAAGCAGGTAAAAACAGGAACAGTGAAGGAGGGCAACAGAACAGTCAGTGTCCTTGGGTGCTGGGTGAGCTCCCCAAGTTACTAAAGAAATAGGGTGCTTATTTAGAAAGAAATCCATCTGTACAACTCAGATTAAAAAGCTCATAATGTGACTTAAATTTAAAATTTTTTTTAATAATTAATTTTAGTTTATATGCATTGGTGTCAGATCCCCTGGAACTGGAGTTAAAGACAATTGTAAACTGCCATGTGGATGCTGGGACTGAACGTAGGTCTTCTGAAAGAGCAGCTGGTGCTCTTAACCACTGAGCCATCTCTCCTGCGCTTAAACTTAAATCTTTAATTAATGCATTTAACAGCCTGTCTAGTTGATTTCCAAATTTTTGTTTACTCAAACAATAATCCAGCAGATTATATTTTTAAAAACTTAAATATTTTCTTAATTTTCACTTTAATACTGTAATGTCATGAACTTGCTCTTGACCAGAACAGCTTAGAAAGCATATGAACAACCTGGTCATTTGGGAGACTGTGACAGTTGGATCAGGTTTTTTTCACATCTATGTTAGGATACATAGTGAGATGCTGTTTTAAGAAAAAAAAATAAAGATAATATCATAAACAGATTGAGGTCTATGAAAGAACAGCTTTGAAAAACCTTCTTGGACCAAATCTTCATCAATAAATACCAAGACTATTCAACTATACCATTGCTATGTTAAAGACGACCATTTGAAGCCAGGTGAGGTAGCACACTTTTAGTCCCGCATTCAAAAAGCAGAGGCAAGTGGATTTCTTTAAGTTCCAGGCCAGGCCAGCTAAGGCTAGCTACATGGTGAGACCCTACCTCAAAAAAAAAAAGAAAAAAAAAAAGCCAGATGTGGCGGCACAATCTGCAGCTCTGCCTACTCCTATAGAGGAAAATGGCCCAGAAATTCCAGCCCAGCTAACCTGGGGTATACAGCACTGCAGCAGCAGTAGAGAGAGCCTACATCAACATGATGAAATATGCGAACTAATTCCTGAAAGCTGTCCACACACGCACATGCACACGCACGTGCACACACTCACACACTCATTTTAAAAACACCTTTTTAAAAAACAAAACAAAACAGGCCTCTAACCTTAATGAGACGTTTACAACCCTGAAGAAGACATGGCAGGGGGATTTTCAAAGGCTCAAACCCTAGCACCATACCTTGGCCTCTTTGGAACTGCTGGAAACCTTCCCTTCAGTCTTCTTCTGCTTTGAAGTGGAGGAACTATTCTTGCTGCTGCCACTATTCTCCTTGTTGTTGGTACTGCTGGATTTTAAGGAAGATGACTGACTGACAGTCCTCTTTCGAGAGCCATGCTCTGGTTTTGAATCTTTTGAAGGAACAGGCCCAGCAGGTGAAGGTAGCAAATCCTTTTCTTTTGTACTACTCTGCTTAGATGACCTGTCAAACAAAACAAATGCCCTCATTTCTGCAGAGTGATATGGGAGTGAAGGATTTTTCCACCTATTTTACCAGCCTTTAGGACAAATTTGCAAAGGCATTCTCCATATGATTGCAAAAACAAAAAGACTGCAAATTCCATAAAGTAGTTATCTGGTTTCTTCCTCCACCTGCCCTATTTACTTATGTTCTCTTTTCTACAATCATGCCCAGGGCCTGAACAACCTGCCACACAATAAATATTCTGTGCTGGCTAGTTTTATGGCAACCTGACACAGGCAAGAATCATTTGAGAGATGGGAACCTCAATTGAGAAAATGCTTCCATAAGTTTGGACTAGCCCTATAGAGAATTTTCTTAATTAGTGGTTGATATGGGAGGGCCCAGACCATTGTAATGATGTCTGGGCTGGTGGTTCTGGTTAGAAAGCAGTCAGAGCAAGCCATGGAGAGCAAGCAAGCCAGTTAGCAGCACCCCTCCATGGTCTCTGCATCAGTTCTGTCTCCAGGTTCCTGTCCTGTTTGAGTCCCTGTCCCGACTTCTTTAAGTGATAAAACAGTTGAGGAGATAAAGAAGCATAAGCCAAATAAATTCTTTCCTCCTCAAGTTGTTTTTTGATCATGGTGTTTCATCATAGCAATAGTAACCTAACTAGGATATATTCTTATCTCACTATAAAAAAGAAGAGAGTAAATGCTTCCCATAGCTATTAGCTAAAAGCAAAGCTCCTACTACTTCTGCATGTGCATATATATATGACATTTGGTCATTAAAAAGAATACTCTGAAGTATGTCAAAAAGTACCCAACAACAAATAGCCTATACTAGCATGCAACATGATTTGGGGACATACTCTCTGTTGCTGGATGGCTTGTGGCCTGATGAGTTCTTGTCCTCCATTTTGGGTTTTTTGCTCTCACTGGCTCGGTTATCATCATCATTCTGGACAAAAACAGAAACAGTAGCATGAGAAGGGTGTCCTATTTTAGATCCACACAGCCTAAACACTATTAACAGATTTCCCTAAAGTCTTAGATGGTATCTCTTTTATGTTATAATTCTAGAAGCAGACAGATTCACAGAAATGTAATTAAGATATAACTCACAAACCATAAAATCCACCCTTTAAAAGTATATAATTCTGCTAGGCGGCAGTGGCACACAACTTTAATCCCAGCATGGGAGGCAGAACCAGGCAGATCTCTGTGAGTATGAGCCAGCCTGGTCTACAGAGCGAGATCCAGGACAGGCTTCAAAGCTACAGGAGAAACCCCATCTTGAATAAAACAAAAAACAACAACAACAAAAAGTATATAATTCTCTGGCATTTAGTTACTCAGAATTATACAGTCATCATCATAAGCAATTTTAGAACATTTTTATCATCCCTCAAAGTCATTCGTGTCAGTAGTCAGTTCACAATTTCTTCTTCTCCAAGGCCCTGATTATCTTTAATCTGCACATTTAGTCTTACTAGACCTCACAAATAAGCGGAATCATATAATGCGGTCTTTGATACCTGGATCCTTTTTTAACATACTCTTTTAATGATTCATATAATTTATGGCTGGACAGTATTGTATTATATAGCTATAATATATTTTATTTATTCATCAGTTAATAACCAATTTTTGATTAACTGATCATTCAGATATGGCTATGAGCACTATAGTAATAGTTTTGAGTTTATATTTCCATTACTTTCTCGGACAGGTACCTGGGCCTACAATTGGTAGATCATAAGGTACCTGTATATTCAGCTTTTTTGAGAAACTGCCAACTGTGTTCCAAAGCAGCTGCATCTCCCAGTTCTACTAGCACTGCATGGAAGTTCCAACTCTACAATTTCATCAGCACATGAATGTACTGCTACTTGCTAACAGCTACGCCCCATCATCTCTGAAAAACTTGTTGGCCGAATCACAAGTGGAAAGCCTAACTGCTGTTGATGTTACTTCCATAGGTAAATCTAAGTTTTCCTCTTGCTGCAAGTAGTAAGCAACAGGAATGCAAACAAATATTCTACCTCTACTGTAATAGAAGTCTGCTTGACACCAACAGATTAAATTCAGATAAATAAAAACATGAGAAAAAGTCACCTACCAACTGCTTACCAGTGACTGGGTCTCCTCCCAGTATTATCAGCATAGCCTCCAGGAACTGCACCGACACTTTACCAAAATAACATTTCAAAAATCCTAATTCTTGGGGAATGGTTGGAAAGATGTCTCAGTGGTTAAAAGCCACTGGCTGCTTTTGTAGAGGATCTGGGTTCTAAGCACCTACATAGTGGTTCAATCATCTCTAACTCAAGTTCCAGGGGATCTAACACCCTGTTCTGACCTCCTTGGGTACTAGGCACAATATGGTGCACATACATATATATAGGCTCTATATAAAGCTGATCTTATATACCATGCTTTGTCTTTAAATTTGAGGGATGAGAGTGGGCTATGTGCCAACAACTTCCTTCCTATGTTGGACTGCATCCAGGGCTTCACACATGATTAGCAATAGCTCTGCCACTGAGCCACAGGGAATGTTCTCAGTTCTGACCCGTGTTAATGGAAAAAAAGCTAGGCGCATAGGTGTGTATACATTCTCAAGGGTGTACATGTCACAAAATTAGTGAGTCAGTTTTACTCACATTAGGCCAGTAATAAAGTAGTATGGCTTGACCTGAGTGTAAGACAGAAGAGGACACATATATTACATTCTTACTCCAGGGTTCGATGTTAGTCCTAGCCTTGCCTTTTTTTTTTTTTTTTTTAAGCCTTCAGTACCCAGACTAGCCTCACTTTTAACCTGGCCACCATATACTCTGCCTAGAGATCCTGACTATTTAAAAAATCATCCTGCTTTACTCAAGAAGACAGAGCACAGAGAAATTGATCCATATATATAGTCTCAATGAGGCAATGAGGCCTTGTGCTCAGTCACTATTTTTCCTTACAGCTCAAGATGGACAAACTATATTTCCATAGCATTTCAGATACTGGTATCTAAAAATGAACAAACAGGGCTGGCAAGTTATCTCAGTGGGTGAAGTCTGACAACCTGAGCTCAATCCCTGGGATCCACATGATAGAAAGAAAGAATTGACTCCCAGAAGCTGTTCTCTGGCTTCCACATATGTACTGTAGTATACATGTGCGCGCACGCACGCACACACACACACACTATAATTAAGAGCCACAGTGATTAATGTAAAGGCAAAACAGCAAGTACTTGGGGATAGAGAGATGGCTCAGCAGTTAAGGGCACTTGCTACTCTTCTAGCAGGACCAAAGTTTGGATCCTAGTAACCATCAATGTCAGGCAGCTCACAACTAGCTGTAACTGGCTCCAGGGAATTTGACACCCTCTACTGGCCTCCAAAGGAAGATACACAAGCATGAGTATATATACACACACAGAAACAGACACAGACAGACAGACAGACAGACACACACACACACAGCATATACTCACAGACACACATAAACAAAAATTTTTAAAAAATAGCTAGTGTTTTAATATCAAGATGTTTAAGGACATGGAAAGTGGGAACAAAATTATTAAAAAAAAAAAAAAAAAAAGGAACCACAACCCCTTACATACCTTGTGTTTCCTCTTGCCTTTGCTGGAAGCCTTTTCTGAGGTTTGCTTCTGTACCTCTCTCCCGTGTTTTTCTGGCACATTTTTCTTTTCCCCCTTGGGTGGGTCTGTTTCTTTGTAAGGCTTTCCTGGTATTCTAGTCAAGAGATTCAGGTCAATCTTCACAATAAGTGGGTACCTGTCATCGGGCTCACTGAGTGGGGAAAGGAGCTCCTTCTCCTCCATAGGAGAGAACATTCGCTGCCGAAAAAAGCTATCTTCTTCCTCCACGGAGGAGGGCTTGACAGGAGTCCTATTGCTTTCGGGGTACTTGGGAGTCTGTGAGGAAGGAGGGGGGCTCTCACTCTCATCTGAATCTGAAGACGAGGTATCTGTGTCTATGATTTCCCTAGATTTCTGGGAGGATTTACTTGATGATTTGTATTTCTTTTTCTCTGCTATAGGTCGAGGAGAGGATTTCGACTCCTTTTTGATGTTGGGTTTCCTCGAGCCCTTGGTGGCTGCTTTGTGCCGGCTGGAGGGCATGCTGGTGGCCATGTCTACAGGGGTTTCACTTTCTATCTTCAGGCCTCCACGGGGCTCTTCAGCAGCTGACTTCTCAGCCTTTTTGGGTTGTTTTTTGCCTACAGTTCTCCTCTGTGTGGTGCTGTCACTCTGTGCAGGAGACTTTTGCCTCCCGCGTCCACTTTCTGATCCCTTTTGGATGGTTTTAGAGTCTCGTCCTGGAGTAGCAGAACTTGTTTCTTTTGGTCCTCCAGGATCAGTGTAGTTATTCCCAGCACCCTGTTCTCGGCCTTCTTTTTTGTAGGCTTGAGATGATGGGACATTACTGTCTACAGAAGAAGCTGGGGACACTTTATGTGGGTTCACTTTGTTCAACCAATTATCAAGTTGCCACTTGTTCGTTGGTGGTGGTTCAGGCTGGAAAAAAACAAACAAACAGAGAAATATATAAATGTAGGTTTTTCCCCCCAATATTGAAGTCCCCCCACTTTATAAAGTCAAGTAAGAGGAAAAAGAACAATGCTTAATGTAACAAGCATTTGTTTGCCCAGTTTCTGCCAGGATTAAAGCACAGGTAAAATACTATTATCTCTAATCACTTGGCCTCCTGAGTGCTAGATTACAGGTAGAGCTACCATGAACAGCTTATTACAAATGGCCTTTAAATAACCAATATTACAGTAAGAAGTTCAATTTGAAAGGCAGTATTGCAATTGATTTAATTCTAGAAAGTAAAAATGATGTTGGTACCAGGAGAGACTTTCAGTTGCACCTTATCAATCTACAGAACAATTATACAATGTGAGACTCACTTTATTCACAGTAACTACATAACATAAATTTCCTGTTAAGGGGCAAAAGGAAGGACTAAATCCTAATTTTTAAAAGTTGTGGTTTTTTTTTGGGGGGGGGGGTGAGAACTGAATCCAGGGCCAGCGCTCTACCACTCAGCTAAATCCCCAACCCCAAATTTTTTTAAATAAGGAGAACAAAAATGGTTTAGGTTTTCTATAAGATAGATACATGGTTCCACTGCCTTTGATCAGAATATGTAGTGATGGGCTGAGCGGATATCATGAAAAGGCTTGAGGGCTATGGAAGCAGCCCTCCCCTCTCACCTCAGGAGATGCGTTCTGTGAAGGCTCATTTGCCTCACTGTCACTGGAGCTACTTTCACTCTCTGAGTCGGAGCCAGAGCTGCTTTCAGATCCACTGTGGCTGCTCGAGTCATCCCTGGAGTTATCTGCTCCCTCACTATTATGATGTGAAGGTTCAGAGTTACTGAAGGAGATAAAATAGAAATGATAAAAGTTTCCTTTACAATGGCAACAAAAACTCACCCAAACCTGACAACCAACCTGAGTAACAAAGTGTGCCCACACTGTTACATTTAAAAGAACCCAAAACTTCTACAAATAGACATCCCCCAAAAGTTTCTGATATATCACTCACCTAATAATACTCACTTTTAACATACCTTAAAATTCACCCAGTCTGAGTACATAATTTAATGAATTTTAGTTAATTTATAGAACTATACAATCACCATCATAGCCAACATTATTTATAAGGCCACTTATGATACCACCACAATGTTAAATCAAACCAATCTCAGCCATCAAAACAAGACCACAAAATAAAAGGATCTCTACCTTCCTGGTGTACTCCTTGGCATTGTCTTATCACAATCCTAAAAGTAAAGCATAAGAAATCTGTGAAATGACAAATAATATGAATGTCTGAACTCAAAAAAGAAAAACTGGCTTCTCTAACACATGAATTAATGTTTACTTAATAGAGTAATTAAAAAAACAAAACCCAGTCCATCACAGCACTCAAAAGGTGGAAGCAGCAGGATCATGAGACTGAGGCCAGCCCAGGCCACTTGATGAAACACTGCCTCAAAACAAAACCAATAACCAAAGCACCACAAACAATAATGAACCAGGATCCTGTGTTTACTTAAAGAAGTAGTGCTTGCCTACCTCAGTCTCCAGTAGTACTACTACTACAAAAAAAAAAAATCTCTAGGATAAGACTTAAAAAATGGGGGGCTGGAGAGATGGCTCATCATTTAAGAGCACTGCCTGCAGGTACTCTTGCAGAAGATCCCAGAACCTACATGGTGCTCATAACCATCTGTAACTCCAGTTCCAAGGGACCCATTTGTATTAAAAATAAATAAATAAAATCATTTTTTAAAAACTTTTGAAAATATTTCTTGTAAGTAACCTCCTGCTTCAAAAGTATGTTCTGGTCCATAATAAATGTTAAAGAAAAGTCAATTTAAAAAAAAAAAAAAGGAAGCTTAAAGACATTACAGAAGACTACAAACATCCAGTATAAGAAAACTTACAGGAAAATGTACTGATCTTAAAAACTAAGACACAATGAAACAGCAAGTATAAAGGACTGACAGACAGACTGTATAGTGGACACACCTGTTCCCCATCACTGTCTTCACTGCTGCTTAGTTTTAAGTCATCTTTTAACATACTAGAGGGAAAAGGCAGAAAGGAGCATTAATCACAGCAGGCCAGAGTACTAAGTATTTACCATAATTCTAGGACTAATCATTGTGTTAGCCAAAAATTTAATTGAAATACACATGCACACAATGTCTTTATCCTGTTTAGATTTGCTCACATTCTAGTAAAAAACTTAAGCCAGGTGGTGGTGGTGCATGCCTTTAACCCCAGCACTTGGGAGGCAGAGGCAGGTAGATCTATGTGAGTTCGAGGCCAGCCTGGTCTACAAAGTGAGTTCCAGGACAGCCAGGGCAGTTACACAGAGAAACTCTGTTTTGAAAAACCAAAAAAAAAAAAAAAAAAAAGGAAGAAATTATCCACTTTTATAACCTAAACTTTCCATGCATTAAAAAAAAAATTTTTTTTAAGCTAGGCAATGGTGCACATGCCTTTAATCCCAGCACTCTGGAGGCAGAGGCAGGTGGATCTCCTGAGTTCTAGGCCAACCTGGCCTATAGAAAGAATTCCAGGACAGCCAGGGCTACACAAAGAAACTTTGTTTCAAAAAAACAAAAACAAAAATTAAGAAAGCAAACTGTAGCGTTCTGCAAAGAGAGCAGTTCTGCAAAGAGAGCAGTGGGCAACGCAGGAACAAAGCTGCTGCCTCTACGAGTAACACGCTCACTTCCTTTTCTAGTTCAACTCTCACATCACTCCTGCTACAACAAACTTGTCTCTCATTGGACACACGCAGGAATACTAAAACAGTTACTAAAGCGTGATCTCCCCTCTCACTGGACACAGGCATGGATACTAAAACAGTTACTAAAGCGTGATCTCCCCTCTCTTTGGACACAGGCATGGATACTAAAACAGTTACTAAAGCGGGATCTCCCCTCTCATTGGACACACGCAGGAATACTAACACAGTTACTAAAGCGGGATCTCCCCTCTCACTGGACACAGGCATGGATACTAAAACAGTTACTAAAGGGTGATCTCCCCTCTCACTGGACACAGGCATGGATACTAAAACAGTTACTAAAGGGTGATCTCCCCTCTCACTGGACACAGGCATGGATACTAAAACAGTTACTAAAGCGTGATCTACCCTCTCATTGGACACATGCATGGATACTAAAACAGTTACTAAAGCGTAATCTACCAGATATGAGTCCTAAGGAGAAGCAAGAGAGAATGGAAGCATCAAGCAACTCCTCCCTTGTCTCCAATGGTCCATGAAGACAAAGAGCTGAGTGACTGCTGGCAAGTGGCTAACTGAAAAAGTTCTGGTTCACAATGTCTTGCTATGAAGACAAGTGACACCAGCATTAGAGTTTGGGGTAAGAAATGGCTGTGTACAAATTTTTAAATCCAAGTTCTAAATCTTCCTTCATCAAAATTCAAATTGAATTAAAATATATAAATACAATAAGCTGACAATTTCTACAATTTTTTTTAAAGTAAACCAAAGATTTGTTTTCCTTAAGTCCAAAATCATTAGATTTAAAAATCTGAGCAACACAAAACATTCTGTGGTTTTTTTTTTTCATGAAGAAAAAATTAACATAAAGTTTGGGAGATCTGTACCTAGAAAATATTTACTTCCTCATTACCTTTCTTTTTAAAGTGTTGTGAGTCTCCAATCAGTAGGAAGAAGTCTTCTTTCACAGCAGTAACTACTTGTACTCTTCCCTCAAAGGCTAATCTGCATTTCTAAATCTGACCCCCAAATTCAAAATACACACACACACACACACACACACACACACACACACACACAAAATCACCTGTAATAAGTAACCAGATGACTATGTAATATGAGAAGTGGTTTAAAATTAGTTCAGTAAATGGAATTTTAAAAAAGTTTTCTTTGAACAAGGGCTTAGCATATCTCTATGACTGATCCAGTAAGGAAAATGGACTTCCTCTGAATTCTCTCAGCCCTTATGATTTAATAATGGCAGCTCAATGAACCTGTTTACATATGTAAGTATGTCAAAGCCTTTACGACACCTCTCTAGGTTCAGCATGTTTTTGTTTCCTCAGCAACCAAAGTGGTATGCCCATATGGAGCAGACAAGCATTATTAGTTTTTGGCATAAAGATATGATAACAAAGACATAGTGAGTTTCTCAGCAGTGTATGGAAGTTGTTTTTGTTCATGTAGTTCCTTCTCAGTCCTCCTTTTGTTACATGAAGAAGCTATTAGGCTGAGGTTAGTGCTGTGGTCTGTGGCTGTGGTACAGGAAGCCACATAATTGCTGTTTCTTTGGAACTTTGTTCTAATCACTGACTTAAACTGTTACTCTAAAGATTCAGGTGTTCACACTCTAGATGTAATTTATTATCATCTAATACACCTACCCCCACTGTGATACATACTTCTGATTCTACCTACAAAATATAATAAAAATATGAAAACTTCAAAATATTAGAAATGATGTTGCATTCGGTGGCTAAATGGAAGGTTTACTAAGAAGAATCCTATCTTTAACATAATTTTTTTTTTTATTAAATGTGCAGTGCTGGTGCACGCCTTTAATCCAGCACTCATGAAGCAGAGGCAGGAAGAGTTCAAGGCAGTTTAGTCTATAGAGTGAGTTTCAGGACAGCTAGGGATACACAGAGAAACCCTGTCTCAAAAAACAGGACACACACACACACACTCACACACAAACTATGAACTCAGAATAGAGGTGGGCAAACCACGGCCTGCATGGCAAACTTAGGCCACTACTGTTTTTTCTTTTCCTTTTGTTTGTTGAGATGCTTGTTGTTTTTGTTGTTTTGAAGAAAGGTATTACTACATATAGCCCAGATTGGTCAAATTTGCTTTTGTAGTCCTGGTTGGCTTTAAACTCATGGCAATCCCCCTGACTCAGTCTTTGGGAATGCTGGGATTATAGACAAGTATTTCCATAACCAGTTTTCCACTACTGTCTTGTAAATAAATTTTTATTTGACTGGAGATATTGCTCAGTGGTACAGTACTTGACTAGCATGTGAAATAACCTGGATCTCTATCACCACAAAAAAGAGAAAACCCAGGTATAATGACACTTGCCTATATATAATCTGAATACTTGAGAAGTAGAGGCAAGAGGATCAAGTTCATGTCATCCTTGAATACATATGGTGAGTTTGAGGACAGCCTAGACACCATGAGACTTGGTATCAAAAAACAAAAACAACAAAGGTAGTATTATTAGATGGAGCACAGCCATGTCTGTGGTCTGTACAGCTTTTATACTGTAATGACAAAACTGAGCACTTAGGACACAAAATCTACAATACGCTCTCTGGCCCTTTACAGATAAAGTTAGCTTATGTATGTCATAAAACATTAGTGTTTCTAGATGGGGATGTATGCAGTTCAATGCACAAGGCCTCTGGTTTCACACTGAAAACCAAACAGAGTTCAGTGAAATGGCTCCATGGGTAAAGGGGCTTACTACTATGCCCAACAACCTGAACTTAAGCCTAGACCAGAGAATGACTCCCACAAGTTGACCTCTGACTTCCATATGCATACATATACACATACAAAATAAATGGTTAATTTAAATTTTTAAAAAACAAAAGAGTAATATTTCTAGCATTTAAAATATCCAGCTATTACAGATAACTTCTAGGAAAAAAAAAACACCCATTAAACAATAAACTTACGATTTTGACTGGTGCCCATTTGATGTTTTAGCAGAAGCATTGTATCTTTCTAAAACAAAAAGATATAGAAGTGAGCAACTGTAATTGGTTATTTAGATTATAAAATGTCTATACAAAATGTGTATCTTCAAAAATATAAATCAAAATAAATACATTACACATAGTGGACAGGAGACACAGGCATTCTCATAAGCAATGATCTTCCACAGCCATTTTAGAAGGTAATGTGCTCACATTATCTTATCAATACTGTAACTATCCTGCTACTGATCTAGTTCAATGAAAGGAATCTACCCAGTATCTGGAGGAATGCTCACACATACATAGAAACATGATATTAATAATAATATGGCTTTACTGATATTTTTTTGAAGACAGGGTCTCACTACCCAGCCCAGGCTGGCCCAAATTCATAATGCAGAGCCTGGACCGGCCTTGAACTTGCAATCTTTCTGTCTCAGCTGCCCTAAAGTCAGGGTTCTAAGTGTGTGTGTCACCACATCCAGCATTATAATAGCACAGCTTTAACAACAAAAGCTAGGAAATAAACTACATGTCCATTAGTAGAAGGCTAATTAAATAACTGTAATTATTTCATGTAACATGGTTTAATATTACAAGAGAAAACTAGAATTCATACTGATAAACATTTAAAATAAATTCAGTATTGGGGTAAAGATGGTGCAGAAATTGTGGGAATGGCCGGGCGGTGGTGGCGCACGCCTTTAATCCCAGCACTTGGGAGGCAGAGCCAGGTGGATCTCTGTGAGTTTGAGGCCAGCCTGGGCTACCAAGTGAGTCCCAGGAAAGGTGCAAAGCTACACAGAGAAACCCTGTCTCGAAAAAAAAAAAAAAAGAAATTGTGGGAATGGCCAACTAATGACTAGCACAGCTGGAGACCCATACCCTGAGGAGTTCATCCCTGAGGGTCAGGACCCCTCGCCCCAAAAAAATAAATAAAAATAAATCCAGTGAAAAATACAATTAAAATCAATTTTAAAAAAAGATGAAGTTTATGATCCCATTTGCCATAATTAAACACTGGGGAAGTAAATGAAGGTGGAGTAAAAATAAGGAGGAGACAGTTTTAAGAGACTATCGAAAAACTTTTGGTTTATAGCTAGCTATTTTTGATGTATCAATATGTCAAAGATGGGTGTGGTGACGAATGCCTTTAATCCTAGCAGTCCAGAGATAGAGGCAGAAGGGTCTCTGAGTACACAGTGAAACCCGGCTTCAAAAACCACCGTCCCTTTGACCCAGAACGACAGCCGTAAGGTAGAACTAAATAGACATACAGATTTAAAGTTTGACTGCTATAAGTTGTCTTGTGACCTCCACATGTATACTGTGGCATTCCCATGCCTTCTACACACATGATAAATATATAAACAGAGGAGCTTTTTTTTTTTTTCCCCCTGAGACATGGTTTCTCTGTGAAACAGCTCTGGCTGTCCTGGAACTCGCTCTGTAGACAAACAGATAAATTCTTGTTTTATCTCTTGCATTAAAATCACACACACACACACACACACACACACACACACACACACACACACACACCCAACTAGCAAAAGGTAAAAAACAATCTTGTTTGTATCTTTCAGAATACTCTTAGGCCAGCATAAATCTATCTAATAGACTGTTGTTCATAGAATTCCTTTTCTGTGCCAGAATACATGGCACCACTCAAACACCCGCACTGGCCCTGACCTCAGCACTATCAAGCTGCACATTTCTTGTTTCCACATATATTCTCTGCAGCCATCTTCCACAAGAGCTCTGAGAAGTGAAGAATGGAGGTGACCGTGAGGCTGCAGAGGACACCAGGCTTTCTCTCCAGATCAGAAGACTCAGGAAGAATGAATAGGGAATGCATAAAGAGCCTGTGGTAGTGCTAACATAACCACTTTGCCTTCGGTTTTACCACCACAAAACCAGTACCATGAAGGAAGTGGAAAGACAGAACGGCTCTTGACTTTGTGAGGCGTCCACCAAACTGATTTTATGAAATTTCAACTATTAGTTCAAATAAGTAATTTTGATTTTTTGTTTGTTTTTTGAGATAAGGTCTCTCTCTACATAGGCCTGGCTAGCCTGAAGTTCACTCTGTAAACCAGGTTGGCCTTAAACTCACAGAGATCCTCCTGCTTCTGCCTCCTAAGTACAAGGAGGGACTAAAGGCATGTGCCACCATGCCCAGCTTATTTTGATTTTTAATGACTTATAGTTCTTGAGTTTTCTTAAGACTAAGCTCAGCTTATTTTTTTATCAGGTCATAAAATCAGAGTAAGACATGTAAAAAAATTAAACATACTATAAGGCATGGCTATATTAAAAAAAGGCCCAATAAATAGGCTAATTTGAAAACCAGCAAGAAAACAAATACTTACTTTGTTCTCCAGGGCCAAAGTTAGACTGCTGAGACTCCTAAGAGAAAGGAACATAAAATTATACAAAATAATGGCACCAGAGAAAGATCCATTAGTTGAGAAAAGCTCCAAGTGATAAAAATGCTTCAACATATATGAAAGAGAAAATACTGAAAGAATGGAATGGCTGCATCTAAACAACAGACTTTACCAGAGCTTACAGAAATAATACAAAGCTACTCAAGAGTCTCCAGGTTTTTTTTTTTTTTTTTTTAGCAGCACCTATGATACTCATAATCTAATTCAGAGACCTACAGAGTTCAAATAACTTCAAGACTCTTGGTCTTGGGGCTAGAAAGATGTCTCAGTGTTAAGAGCAAGCTCTTGCTGAGGATTGAGTTCAGTTCTTGGCACCCATCCATACTGAGGGATCACAACTCCCTGTAACTTCAGTTCTAAGGGACATGACATCTCATAGTTTTCTTGGGCACTTGCATATACCACACACACATACTTTTAAACAAAAATAAATTTTTTATTCTTGTTCCTGAGAAAATGCTTGGACTACAGGTGGGAATAAGTAGTAGACAGCACTCATTTACTATACTCAAGGTCCTGGGTTCAATCCCCAGTACCCAAAAGAGGAAAGAAAAGGCTTAATTTGAAAAAAGAGCTAGGGATTTAGCTCAGTTGATAGAGTACTTGTCTAGATACATGAACCCTGGGTTAAATCCTTCAAACCCCATAAACCAAGTACTGTGGCTCATAACTGTAATGCCAGAACTTTGGAGGTAGAGGCTAGAACACTGGAAATTGAAGGGCATCCTCAGTTACATAATGAGTTCAAGGATAACCTGTGCTACATGAGAGCCTGTCTTAAAAAAAAAAGCATACTAGATAAAAAAAATAGCTGTGTAATCTATAATACATTAAAAATCTACTACTTCTCTATTAAAAAATAAAGCCTCCACAAGGGTGTTCCATGCCACTCTACTCCCTTCCCACCTTCTGTCCCTAGTATCTTACAGACCATTAGCATTGTGAAGAAAACACTGTCACATACGTCTTTTTATTATTGGTTTGTTTGCTGTTCTTTTCAAATAGGGTCTCACTATGTAGCTCTGGCTGATCTGAAATTCTATGTAGACCAAGCTACCCTCAAATTCAGAGGTCTTCCTTCCTCTGCCTCCCCAACATCCAGCACATACTTTTTTAAAGCTCTACAATAGTATAGAACATGGCATTAGAGAAGCTTTAGCAAACCAGAAACATAACTTTCCAAATAACTTCATGTAGAAAGTGTGTTTTTCCAGGTTAAGTTTGCACTATAAGATATAATGTCAAGCCGGGCGGTGGTGGCGCACGCCTGTAATCCCAGCACTAAGGAGGCAGAGCCAGGCGGATCCCTGTGAGTTCGAGGCCAGCCTGGTCTCCAAAGCGAGTTCCAGGAAAGGCGCAAAGCTCAACAGAGAAACCCTGTCTCGAAAAACCAAAAAAAAAAAAAGATATAATGTCAAATTATACACAGACTCATATAAAGTCTACTTAAAAATAAGCATAATCGCCGGGCGGTGGTGGCGCACGCCTTTAATCCCAGCACTCGGGAGGCAGAGCCAGGCGGATCTCTGTGAGTTCGAGGCCAGCCTGGGCTACCAAGTGAGTTCCAGGAAAGGCGCAAAGCTACACAGAGAAACCTTGTCTCGAAAAACCAAAAAAAAAAAAAAAAAAAAATAAGCATAATTGCCGGGCGGTGGCACGCCTTTAATCCCAGCACTCGGGAGGCAGAGCCAGGCGGATCTCTGTGAGTTCAAGGCCGGCCTGGGCTACCAAGTGAGTTCCAGGAAAGGCGCAAAGCTACACAGAGAAACCCTGTCTCGAAAAACTAAAACTAAAAAAAAAAAACAAAAAACATAATCTTCCTTCAAATTTCTGGGAAAAAAAGCAACCCAAATAATAAGAAAGCTAAAATATACTGGTCTACAGAGCAAGTTCCAGGACAAGCTCTAAAGCTACATAGCAAAACCCTGTCTCTAAAAAAATCAAATCAAAACAAAACAAAACTTTTTAGCTGCTGTTAAAAAGAAGCCAACTATTTTTCAAAGAGGGTGCCAAGATCACTCAATGAAGAAATAACCTTTTCAACAAATTGTGTCAGGACAACCAAGAGCCACAGCCACAGGAATGAAGTTAATGTGAAGACTAAAGAAAACAGTGCCAAATCCTAATGACTTTGTATTCAGCAGAGAATTCTTATTGTAACAAATCAGATACACACAAAAACAGATCAACTGAATTTCAGAGGCAGAGGCCGGCCTGGTCTATGGAATGAGTTCCAAGACAACCAGGGCAATTACACAGAGAAACCTTGACTCAAAAAAACCAACCAACCAACCAAACAAGCAAACAAAAAAATTCAGTCTCTGTAGTAATATGAATGTACTTGCCCCATAAGCTCATAGGGAGTGGAACTATTAGAAGGTGTGGCTTATTTGAGTGGGTATGGCCTTGTTGGTGGAAGTGTGTCACTGTGGGGGTGGGCTTTGAGGTTTCCTATGTTCAAGATACCAGTGTCTCAGTCGACTTCCTGTTGCCTGAAAGATGTAGGACTCTCAGCTACTTCTCCAGACCATGTCTGCCTGCACACTGCCATGCTCCCTGCCATGATAATGAACTGAACCTCTGAACTGTAAGCCACCACCTCAATGAAATGTTTTCCTTATAAGAGCTGCTATGGCCATGCTGTCTCTTCACAGCAACAGAAACTCTAAGACAATCTCCAAACAGAACACAAAGCTAAAAGCCCTGAAATTCTAAGTAATCACTGAATCCTTTCTCTCACCTTTGACAGCTGTCAGCTAGTCACAAAGCATTTCTACGTTCTGTCTAAAACACCACCAAAATGCAAAACTACCTCATCTCCTTCAGGCTATCTTTATTTTTTATCTCAGATGGCTATGTAATGGATCTTCTTTATTGAAGTGTCCTCCCCTTTCACTTAACTACGACTTCCACTTTGTTTTTTGCAAACCCAAGTCTTAATGTGTCATCATGGCTTTCCTATTTTTCACTCAATGTACCATTATTCTTTGTTTTTCCTAGGTATAACCCCTCAACCTTCTTTTGGAGACAAGGTAATCCAGGATGACCTTGAACTCTTTGACTGTCTCAATCTTGAATGAGGGGTAGGATTGCAGGCCACCTTTGCATCATATACACTCAAACATCTAGGTACCAGTGAAACAGAATAACAAAAAGAGAGAAGACATTATTAGCCCTATGAAGGCCTTATCCTCAATGACTCAACTACTAATGAAAATAAATGCAGCCAGGCGGGCAGTGGCACACACCTTTAATCCCAGCACTCTTTGGGAGGCAGAGGCAGGCGGATCTCTGTGAGTTCAAGGCCAGCCTGATCTACAGAGCAAGATCCAGGACAGGCACCAAAACTACACAGAGAAATCTTGTCTCAGAAATACAAATAGATAGATAGATAGACAGACAGACAGACAGATAGATAGATAGACAGATAGATAGATAGGCGGACAGGCAGATAGATAGATAGATAGATAGATAGATAGATAGATAGATAGATAGATAGATAGACAGATAGATAGACGGACAGGCAGATAGATAGATAGATAGATAGATAGATAGATAGATAGATAGACAGATGCAGAGTGATAATGTGCTAAGTATCAAACACAGTATTTAATATAAGTTCACTACTGTTGTATATGAGAGATGGCTCAGCAGTTTGACTCCCAGCAATGATATGGCAGTTCAAACTGTCTGTAACTTCAGTTTTAGTGGGTCTGATGTCCTCTTCCAGCCTCTAAGGGCATTAAAAACATGTTGTACACAGGCACAGATATATATGCAGACAAAACATCCATATAAAGTTAGAAAAGAAACAAGACTAGAGAGCCAGCAAGATGGCTATGTGGGTAAAATTGCTTGCTGCCAAGCTTGACAATCTGAGTTCCATCCCTGGGACCCAGATGGTGGAAGAAGAGAACTAACTCCCCATAGTTGCTCTCTGACAATAAATAAAAATAATTTTATAAAAATAAAGATCTGGCATCATAATGTATACCTTTAACTCCAGCTCTTGGGAGGCAGAAGTAGGGGGAATCTCTGTGAGTTCCAAGCCAGCCTGGTCTATATAGTGTCTAGGCCAGCCAGGACTATATAGTGAGAGACCCTGTCTAAAAATATTAATAAAGGTCGGGCGGTGGTAGCGCACACCTTTAATCCCAGCACTCGGGAGGCAGAGGCAGGAGGATCTCTGTGAGTTCGAGGCCAGCCTGGGCTACAAAGTGAGTTCCAGGAAAGGCACAAGACTACACAGAGAAACCGTGTCTCAAAAAACAAAACAAAACAAAAAACAAAAAAAGATATTAATAAAGGCCTGGCAGTGGTGGTGCACGCCTTTAATCCCAGCACTTGGGAGGCAGAGCCAGGCGGATCTCTGTGAGTTCGAGGCCAGTCTGGTCTACAGAGCAAGAACCAGGACAGGCACCAAAACTACACAGAGAAACCCTGTCTCAAAACAAAATAAAACAAACAAACAAACAAAAAGAAATTAATAAAATCTACAACAATGCCAAGCCTATAATTCAAGTTCAGGAGAAGATAAGTGGGAGGGCCAGTTCTGGCCTTTCCAGGCGCTCGGCGCTCTGGTGCACAGAGTATGCCTGGCTGTGCTGGCTGCAGCTGTTTTGGTTGCAGTGTACTGGCTAGTTTTTGTTTTTGTTTTGTTTGAGGCAGGTCTCAGGCAGCTCACACTGACAAACTTGTTATTTACCCAAGGATGACCCTGGGTACTGGGATTATAGGCATAATTCAACAGTCTAGTACAAATTCAAGGGCATTTAAGCAAATTATAAAAATACTAAAAAGCTGGGCATGGTGGTGCACCCTCTCCCCACCCCCCCACTCTCCCCACCCCTCACACCCGTTAATCCTGTCATTCAAACGGCTGAGGCAAGTAGATCTTTGTGCATTCAAAGTCAGCCTGGACTACATAGTGAGTTCCTGGATAGTAGGTCTGTAGTCTTTCTGTCTCAAAGTAAAAACACACTAAAACCACCCCCCCCCCATATGTTCCTAAACTTGAAACTTTATGGTGACATTTTGTTTGTGCTCTAACAAATAAAGCTTGCCTGGAGATCAGAGTGTGCAGCTAGCCACTAGTTAACCATAGAAGCCAGGCAGTGGTGGCACACACCTTAAATCCCACCTCCTGGGATCTCATGCCTTTGATCTCAGTACTTGGAGGCACACACCTTTAATCCCAGCACTAGGGAGGTGGAGAAAGGAAGTGATATGGCTGGGTGGAGAGAGGAATATAAGGTGGGAGGAGACAGGAGCTCACTCCTTTCAGGCTGAGGAGTTGGCGAGGTAAGAGGTGGCTGTGGCTTGCTCCCTTGTCTCTCTGATCTTTTAGCATTTTCCCTGATATCTGGCTCCAGATTTTTATTATTAAGACCAATTAGGATTCACACTATAAAACTTCCTACCACTTGTTTTTACAAATGACTTTCAAATTATCAGTGGTACAGCCATTTTGGTGTGCTCATTTACTGGCACTCTATTTCTTCACGCTCTACCTGATACCATCTCTTCTAGGATGCCATCCCTAATTCCCTGGGTGTAACAACATTCTCCATCTTTCCTGTCACTGGAGCTCACACAGTTAATCTACAAACTCTAAGTAGCAAATAGAACTTCACAAAAAGCTTTAAACTATATTATACATGTTACCTGAATATGTACAGATATGTGTATCTCTATACCTGAATTCAGTCAACGAACATTTGTTGAACAGCTAGCCATATGTGTCAGGCACTATTAGGCTAAGCATGCACTATTCTTTCTTATTTACTTATTTGTTTTTGTTTTGAGACAGGGTCTCTCTATGTAGCTCTGGCTATCCTGGAAGCTCATTATGTAGACCAGAGTGGCCATGAATTTACAGAGATCCACCTGCCTCTGACTCCCAGGTGCAGGGATAAAGGCACGTGCCACCATGCCCAGCCTCTTCTTTTTTGATTTGTTTGTTTTTAATATTTTTGATTTATGTTTATGGGAATTTTGGCTGCTTGTATGTTTATGTAACATTTGCATGCCTGCAGGCCATAAAGGCCAGAAAAGAGTGTTGGATCCCCTGGAACTGAGTTATTATAGGTGGTTTTCATCTGGTCCTCTGGGATAGCAAGCCAGTGCTCTTAACCAGAGACATCTCTCCAGCCCCTCCCGTTGTATTTAAACATCTCCTTTAGTTAGAGAGGAATGTATCTAAATGGTGTAGTGTTTTGCCTACAGCACCCAGAAAACTACCCAGCGGCCACTGTAATAAGTAACAAGTGCAGCCAAGTGTGAATAGCCTCTAGACTCAAACTGGAAAATCCAACATGCTAGCCCAACTGTACCCAAGGACTCTGCCTCTTCCTGCAACAAAGGATGACCTAGTTGTGCTCAGATTCAAAAGCTACTGTCTTCTACATTTGTACCAAATCTCAAAGCCTTTTAAAATTTTCCAAGGTTACCATCTCTATTCCATGTATCAGTTGATTTCTACTTTTCCCACATAATTATGCTCATCATATAAATATGACTAAATATTCTATTCTTGTAAAATCATTCTCAATATTCTGCTACTAGCATATTCGTCTGATCTTCTTTTTTTTTTTAATTTTTTTTTTGATCTTCTTTTATATATCCACCATCGCCCAGTATCTTTGTAGCTCGCTGCAGTCATTTTGTCCTAGCTTTCTATTAGATATGTTTGTAGATTGGTGTGGTGTCAAATATCTTTAATCCTAGCACTTGGGAAGCAGAGGCAAGTGGATTTCTACATAGTAAAACCCTGTCTAAAAAGTAAGCAAGCAAACAAACAAACAAAAAACATTGTTTAGAAAGGTTATCATCAACAAGAATGACTGTCAAATCTAATGCTTGGGATAGAACTTAATATGTTAAATAAATAAATAAATAAATAAATAAATAAATAAATAAATAAATAAATAGCAGAGATTTAGATGTGTAAACCCTACCTGAGATCACAATACATTAACAGAGATCAACAGCAGAACCTGATGGTATTGCAGCAGAAGAAATATAAAATGGAACAACAAAACAGAAAACTGCATTAACTAATTGGAGTCCTTGAAGCAGGGAAAAGGAAGGAAACATAAAAGAACCTGAGTACTGAAAATAACTGCAAAGGTATTCCTAACTTGATAGAAACTACAAATCACAAATATCAAGCTCAACAAACCTCAAGCACAAGAAAAGAATGACATATACATATAGACTATTCAATCCAAAACATCTACAAGTTAGAATTCTATAACCAGAAGGGAAAAACAACAACAAAAGAAAAGCCAAGCTTGGTAATACCTGTAATCCCAGGGATGGCACTGGCAGGAGGACATCAAGGTCCAGGCCAGCCTGGGCTCTAGAGTGAGGCCCTATCTAAACAAACCAAACAGTCAGGCAGTGTGGCACTTGCCAGTAGTCCCAGCTACCTTGAGAAGCTGAGGCAGGGGATAACTTGAGCCCAGGAATTCTGGGCCAGGCTGGACAATAGAGCAAGATAATATCAGCCCCTACACACAAAAATATTAAAGATTTGTTTTAGGTACATAGCAAAAAGTACAGAAGGATTAGGGAGGACAGAAAGAACTGGCACCAGATAGAAAGCTCAATGAACAGAAAGGAATGAGAAGGAAAACAAATACTAGCTGCAGGGGAAGTGTTTTTATCTTTGATACTGATTCTAGATAACAGCCAGGAATGGTGGGCATACAACCCAACACTTGGAAGACAGTGGCAAAAGGAGCAGACCGTCAAGGTCATTCTTAGCTATATAGAGTCTGAGACCAGCCTGGGACATAGAAGATGAGAGGTTAGGTAGGGATAGGGAAAGGGAGACCGAAGACTATTAAGAGAATATGGGATGAGAAAAGAGACCCCATTCCAGAGTCTGGCTGAAATTTTTCATCAGAACCATTAACATTTGCTGAGACTGTTTACACAGAGATAATATTCCTTTTATGCAGAGCTATTTTCAAATAAAAATGTTAAAAGAGCAATGAACCATTTTTAAGGGCTGGGTATATATGACTTTTGAGTATACTCCATTCACAGATATAAATGTGAAAATTTCTAGAAATCATACAAACAAATCTGTAAACTTTATAATAAAAACACCTTAATTTCCTATATGATCTTTGTGACCTAGGAGTTTACCTTATCAACAGAAATCCTATCCATCACCAGAACTCCTCTATGATCTCACTGACGTTCCTTAGCAACTGCTGGGATAACTTTAGAAGCCACCAAAATGCAATCTACAGCTAATGTGAGCTTATGGGAGACTCTTGAGAAGTCTATAACCATGCTCATGGATGTGTTCCCTATGTTTCCTGAGTGTGTCTCTCTCTTCCTAATGTGTATGCTTAAATCTACTTAAAATTTCTTCCTAATACAGTCCAACTCTGCTTCATTCCGACTGGTACGGAAATTCCTTTCTAAGGCCAAAAAAATCTTGGCTTCACCTGAGTACAGGTCACTGAAAAAAACTCAGGCTGCTACAAGACAGAAGCAGAGCTATTTTTCTAGCTCCTGCTCCACTGCTGCTGACAAAATAACAGAGAAAACTTGTCTAGCACTCTAAATCAACTTGGCTTGGCACACACAGAATACTCTACGCAGCAACAGCAAAACATATATTCTTTACAAGTGCACAGAAAATATTTACAAAAAGGGAAAATATTCTGGGTCATTAAATAGGTCTTAATAAATATAAAATGATTCAAGCCATGTGAAGTATGCTTTCTAACCCAAATGGAATTAATCCACAAATCAGTAACATATGTGGAAAATGTCCCAAATATTAAGTATAAAATATTTTTTAAAAATACTTCAGCCAGGCAGTGGTGGTCCACGCCTTTAATCCCAGCACTAGGGAGGCAGAGGCAGGCAGATCTCTGTGAATTTGAGGCTAGCCTGGTCTACAGAATGAGTTCAGGACAGCCAGGGATACACAGAGAAACCTTGCCTTGAAAAAAAAAAAACAAAAACCAAAAACCAACCAACCAACCAAATAAGCAAACAAAATCTTGAAAGTAAACCATAAAAAAGAAGTCATTAAAACACAGGATATTAAAATTCGTGATGCTTTGCTTAGAAGCATATTTAGATAATAAGGAAAACCACAGTTTAATGATACTACTTTCCATTTCAACAAAAAAAATTTTTTTAAAGAATAGTAAATGAAAGCAGAAGAAAAAGTATAAAAAAAATAGGGTAGAAGTAAGAAAAACTAGGGGAAAAATAGATGAAATTAAAAAAATCAACCAGAGAAACCTTGTTGGGGGCGGGGAAGAGGACAACTCATGGGAATTAGTTCTCTTCTTCCATTATGTAGGTCCCAGGAATCAAACTCAGGTTATCAGGCTTGGTGGCAAGCACCTACTGAGCCATCTCCTTGGCCTCAATCCTTGGTTTTGTGTATTTATTTATTTATTGGTTTTGTTTTGTTTTTTTTTTCCCAAGACAGGGTTTCTCTGTGTAAAAGCCCTGGCTGTCCTGGAACTCACTCTGTAGACCAGGCTGGCCTGGAACTCACAGAGATCCGCCCGCCTCTGCTCCAGAGTGCTGGGATTAAAGGTGTGTGCCACCACCACCCAGCCAGTCCTTGGTTTTATACTCTCATCTTTGTTAAATGTATTGGTGACTTTTCTTAGTGCAGTGACAAAATACCTGACCAACGCAATGTTAGGAAAATTACATACCTAACCTTTTATAATGGATACAGTCAAAACGCCAGGAAACTAAAGCCCGGTGCGGTGGTGGCGCACGCCTTTAAACCCAGCACTGGGGAGGCAAAGGCAGGCGGATCTCTGTAAGTTCTAGACCAGCCTGATCTACAAATTTCAGGAGAAACCCTGTCTTGAAAAACAAATTGCCATCAGGCTATGTGTATAAGGTATATATAAAACATAAATCAATTTTCTGTTCATACTTCAGTTCAGAGTGCTCATTTCCTATATGAAAGTATTTTAAAAACACTAAAGTCAGAAACACTTCTGACTCCAAATATATAGAATTATTCAACCTATATAGGAACAGTCAATAAACATAAGAAAAAAGATAGTTCAACATCAGTCTTTAAGGAATTCTAAGTTAAAATAAGAAAGATGGACCTCTAAAACTTCTGCTAAAATGGCTAAATGCAAACAGACCAAAAACAGTAAGCTGGAGGCACAGACAGAACAAGTGGACTACCTTGCACTGGTGAGTGGCAGAGGGTGGGGGTTAAAGCAGGAGTGTCACAACTACCTACCATAGAGAACAGTGATCAGCTTCTTAGAAAGGTAACACACGGTTACCGCATGACTCAGCAATTCTTTTTTTTTTTTTTTGGTTTTTCGAGACAGGGTTTCTCTGTGTAGCTTTGTGCCTCTCCTGGAACTCACTTGGTAGCCCAGACTGGCCTCGAACTCACAGAGATCCGCCTGGCTCTGCCTCCCGAGTGCTGGGATTAAAGGCGTGCGCCACCACCGCCCGGCTGACTCAGCAATTCTTTTCACCATATAATCTAGTGTTTGCCCATGGGAAAAGAAAACAGCCAGGCGCTGGTGGCACATGCCTTTAGTCCCAGCACTCGGGAGGCAGAGGCAGGTGGATCTCTATGAGTTCCAGGGCAGCCTGGTCTACAGAATGAGTTCTAGGATAGCCAGGACTACACAAAGAAACTTTGTTTCAAAAAAGAAAGAAAACATAAGTCTACAATATATACAATAATGTTTATAGATTTTTTTAAAGATTTATTTATTATGTATACAAGTATTCTACCTGCATGTATGCAGACAGGCCAGAAGAGGGCACCAGATCTAACTACAGATGGTTGTGAGCCACCATGTGGTTGCTGGGAATTGAACTCAGGACCTCTGGAAGAGTAGCCACTGCTCTTAACCTCTGAGCCATCTCTCCAGCTCCATTTATAGATATTTCAACAGCCTAAAAGTAACTTATATGTTCATTAACAACTGAACAGGTAAAGAAATTTTGGTATTTTCATTAAAAGCTTACTAGAAAAAAAAAGCTACTGATATACTCAAGAACAGGGAAGATAGCTTTTTTTCACAGGCATGGGTTCTATCTCAACACACACACACACACACACACACACACACACACACACACACACACACGCACAAGGATGGCTGTAATGACAACAGTAAAATAACTGGGGCTTGCTGCCCACTAGCCTAACAGAAAACCAGTGAGCTCTAGATTCAGAGAGAGCCTGTGTCCAGGGAGGAAGGCAGAGAGCCATATAGGAATAGGAGGAGGACATCAATTGTCTCTCTCTAGCCTCTACACACATGAATGGATGTACATACCTGCACATACATGTGTACACACACAAGCATACATACAAAAGAAGTTTAAGATCACTATAAGCAACACCGAGTTCAGGGTCAGTCTGGGCTACATGAAACACTGTCTCAAAAAGTAAGAAACATCAAGTAGAAAACAATAGAAGACATTGATGCAGACTCTAGCTTTCACACCCAAGCGCACAAGATGTGCACCCCCCACACACACACAAATGTATACACATGCTCAACACACACACACAATAAAAAAAGTGAGAGCTGGTGAAATGGCTGGGTGAATAAAGGTACTTGCTGCCAGCCTGACAATCTGAGCTCCACCCCTGGGACCTACATGGTAGAAGGAAAGAACCAGTTCACAGCACACACACACACACACACACACACACACACACACACACACAAATAAATGATTACAGTAATTAAAACTGATAGTAAATTAAACACCAAAGAGAAATGGCTAAGTAAAGTCAGATAATTCATACTTTAGATGAACTTAGAAGACATTAAATACCTCTAAGTAAACAACATGGAAAGAACTCCCAGACCATAAGCTGACAGATTAATGATATAAAACAATTTATCTGGGGCTGGAGAGATGGCTCAGAGGTTAAAAGCACTGGCTGCTCTGCCAGAGATCCTGAGTTCAATCCCCAGCAACCATATGGTGGGTCACAACTATCCGTAGTGAGATCTAGAGCCCTCTTCTGTTTCCCATGGGCAAACACTAGATTACAGAACACTGTATACATAATAAATAAATCAATCTTTAAAAAAAAAAACACAACAATTTATCTGAGTAGAAATAGCATATTGATATGGAATGGGTCCACACTTATGAGTTTGTTTGTACACATGCATGCAAGTGCTTATGAAAAGGTTTGCAAAGACACATGAAATTGGATGAGCTAGAGAACAAGAACCAGGGAAGGGCTGGTATTAGAAGTCCTAAACAAACTTTCACATGAGAATATCTTTTTGTCTGATTATTTGGGGGAGAATTTTTGAACTCTGAAAATGCAACCAGGTTGGCCTTAAACTCCTGATCTTCCTGTCTTTGCTTCCATGGTACTGGGGTTCCACATCCAGCCTTGTGTTTTTATATTATTTGTGTGAGTATAAATTCACGTTTAAAAAAATTAATCTGCAGATGGGCTAAAAACTGCTGTGTGAGGGACTTTTCTCATAGTATGTAAATATGTTTGTGGCTAGGTTCTGAGAGGCTCCTCAGAAAACAACCTGAATAGCTCTAACCACCTTCAGAATAGAATATAATAAGTTTGCAATAAATATCAATGTCTGTCTGTCTGTCTGTCTGTCTCTCTCTCTCTGTATTGTCTTCCAAATTTTAAGTACCCTCTCAGTTCAAGATGTTCTCAATTCTATTATTAGTTTAAAATTTCTTCATAGAAATCACTACTACTTAAAATTATTTATTTTTTAAAATTTATTTATTATGTTTCCCACTAGGGAAAGGTAAGACAATTTTGAATTTATGTGATTTTAGTTGAGCCATTTAGAGTTTTCTTACATTATCAAAGACAGATTTTATTTACTTACCTTAGTTGGAAAAGGAAATTTGGAAGGTTCTGTTTTGCATGGTGTATGAATAGCCGTTAGAGGGGGAGGCCATGAATGCGTCATCTCCTGAAATGTAATTATTACAGTTTGTTTTCAACCAGGACAAGGTTACAAAACTATACAGCTAAAAACCAGCTTTGTATTTAGAAATACTGGTTTTATGACTGATCCTCCAAAACTATGCATAGTGAGTACAATGGGCATTAATAAGGCACAACTGTGTGCAGGCAGTAGGGCTGGCAGCGGGGCAGAAGACAACAAATTCGCTCTGACTTTAAGGGGTATATAGGTAGGACAGTAAAATCTGTGGAAAGTTACAAAGGTCTGATGGGTTTGTTTGCTTGTTTTTTGAAACAGGGTCTGATTCCATAGCTCAGGCTCCCTTAGCTTGTTATGTAAATCAGACAGGCCTTAAATCTGTGCTGATCCTCCTGCCTCTGCCTCCTGAGTGCTAAAGTAGAGGCATGAGCCACCATGCCTCCCAAACACATATTATGCAATACTACTAAAAAAGATCTTGCTATAGGAATGGAAGGAAGAAGATAACAATAAGAAAAACAGCTAACATTAATCTTTACCATTAATGGATCAGAAATTATGCTAAATATTTTGCTTGTCAATCATTTCTTCAAATCATGAGATAGATATCATTACCCTAACTTATTTAATGTGAAACTGAAGCAAAAGTCAACATCTTTATTCAAGGTTGCATGATTAGTAAATACTGGACAAAGAATTTCACTGTAGGAAGTCTGACCACAGAGTCCACATGCTGATTAAAAATTTTGGTCACTTTGAAGATCAGAAGAGAGATTTCAAAAGTATATTAGAAAGGAAATAGATAAGAAAGACCCTGGGTCTGACTTCAATCAATGTCTTCAATCTAATCATGCTATAAATAGCTGGGCATGGTTACATTTGCCTCTAATCTCAGCTCTTGAGAGGAGGAGTCAAGGCAGCCTGAGCCATGTGACACCCTGTATAAGAGGGGAAAGAAACCAGGCCAAGTGAATTTGGATAACAATGTATGTCAGAGGATCAAGGAAAAGAGGTATCAATACTTAGAATTAAGGGAGTATTTTATTTCCCGCATATTTTTTCAAACTTAACCATCAGGTAAAAAGGTAGCTGGTGGTGCTTAGGAATTTATACTGTGACTATAACCACAGTTATATAAAGATGCATTAGATTATATAAAGATTCCAAGGACTCATAGACCAAATGTTAACAACTCTAGTATTCAATATATAGTACTGATTAAACAAATTAGCAGACATCCACACAATGAAACACAAGACAGACATTAAAATGAGAAATTCAACTATGAGATGAAATGATGTCCATGGCATGTTACTGTCAAACACAAATCATAGTCTATGCGCTGGTAAATAAAGTTTTAAAAGTCAAGCCTCTAGAAGGATGCTCAACAGTAGTTACTTTGGGCACCAGATGACAGAAGGGGTGAGAAACAGGGCGGTTGACATAGTGTCTACTAAACCTCTTTAAGCCTACGGCAGAGAAGGAGGTAGGCCTAAAGTCCCGCCCTAGTTGAAGAGCTGTTGACAACCAAAAGCTAGCTGCTACAAGAGTGAGAGTCAGTTTTCCTTAAGGTGGTAGTCCTTGGTAGGTCAGCCAAACTCTGGCGGATGGTCACATATTCAAGAGTATATGGGCAGTACAAGGTGGACTTGCTGGGAAAAAGATAAAGGACATAGGGGTTGGGGATTTAGCTCAGTGGTAGAGTGCTTGCCTAGCAAGCGCAAGGCCCTGGGCCTCAGTCCTGGAAAAAAAAAAAAAAGAAGAAAGAAAAAAAAAGGACATAAAGTTGAGTGGGTAGGGAAGAGGTAGTGGAACTTCAAGGAGTTGTGGGATGAGTATGATCAAAATGCATTATATGAAATTCTCAAAGAACTAGTAAAAAATGAGGAACCCTCCTCCAAAAAAAACCTAGCCACTTGCATGTAATTGCTCTCTGTCCTCTTACAATACTTGTACTGTTTCCTACACCCAGCCCTGGAAGGTCAGCTTAAATAGTACAATAGCATCACCACCACATCACTAGCACTTGACACATAGTAGGTGAATCACTGACAATTGAAATTTTTCAATAAACATATATTATTTTTAGACAGATATCAAATTTTTGACAGATAGTAAATATTTTTAATATTTTTATATTATTTTCCTATGTTCACAAAAGAGTTCCTAGAAACTGTGATTACAAGTTGAATGAAAACAAAAACCTATGAAGGGAACATGGAAACTTCTGCACCTCACATTTTTAGTATTGCATTTCACAAATCAAATGCCAAAATATACTCAACTGCTAATCTTTCCAACAATCAACCTGACTGGGCACTAAAACACTGAAAGCCACATGCCAAGTTCATACATAGAAAATGTAGGCTACACATTTAGTAAGAACAAAGAGACAAAGAAAGTCTTCCAGGCACTTAAGTTCCATATATTGTTAAAACTTTAGGGGGAAGTGTGTATGTTCCCTTAGAACACACAAACACACAGAGAGAAACACATGAAAAAACAAAACAAAACCCCAAAACAAAAACAACACACACACAAACACACAAGCATTTCATATGCACAAGGTTCTCGTGTTGTTAAAACTTTAGGGGGAAGTGTGTATGTTCCCTTAGAACACACAAACACACAGAGAGAAACACATGAAAAAACAAAACAAAATCCCAAAACAAAAACAACACACACACAAACACACAAGCATTTCATATGCACAAGGTTCTCGTGTTGTTAAAACTTTAGGGGGAAGTGTGTATGTTCCCTTAGAACACACAAACACACAGAGAGAAACACATGAAAAAACAAAACAAAATCCCAAAACAAAAACAACACACACACAAACACACAAGCATTTCATATGCACAAGGTTCTCGTGTGTGTGTGTGTGTGTGTGTGTGTGTGTGTGTGTGAAAAATATGAATGATTGGGGCTGAAGAGATGGCTCAGTGGTGGTTAAAAACACTGGCTGCTCTTCCAAAGTACCTCGGTTCAACTGTCTGTAACTCCAATTCCAGGAGATCTGACAGCCCCTTCTGACCTCTTTGGGCAATGCACACACACAGTGCACATACATGCAGGCAAGACACTCATTAAATAAATGAGAGAGAGAGAGAGAGAGAGAGAGAGAGAGAGAGAGAGAGAGAGAGAGAGAGAGAGAGAGAGAGAGAGAAGGTGAGGCAGGAAGGAGGACAGATGTTCGAAGCCAGCCTCCTCAACAGGAAACCCTATTTTCAAGAAAAGAAAAAGTATGGCTTAGGAAAACTAGTTTGGTAAAATTGGTCAGTCAGAAGCAGGAGTTCTGGGGACTGGCTATGGGGTGTCTGGATGCTCAATTCTTCCTCAGAACTGTGGTTTTAGTGATCTCAATCTCTCTTAGAGAGCCACTGAAAACTTCTAGCAAAAACAGTGAAGTTATGAAGGCCAGGGGCTGAAGTGAAGACTTGACACACTATAAAAGGACAGCTAAGAGATTTTAAAGGCAGAAACAAAAATTAAGACTGTCTTAAGGTTTATTATTTTTACTACTACCACTACTGCTACTATTTCTGTATGAGCTGGGTGTGGTGGTGCAGCTTTAATCCCAGCACTTGGGAGGCAGAGCCAGGTGGATCTCTGAATTTGAGGCCAGCCTGGTCTACAGAGTGAGTTCCAGGACAGGCTCCAAAACTACAGAGAAACCCTGTCTCAAGATAAAAAAAAAAAAAGAAAAGGAGGTTCAGTAAAATGGTAAAGGAAGATTGTAGCAGCTAAAGGAAAGAATGGGAGATTAAATGGTGGGAACAGATTATAGGAAATAGGCCAAGACAGGTAGCTCAGAAGAATATGCCATAAAATCCAAGTATAGACAAAGAATTCAGTAGCTTCCAAAGAACAGTAAAAGTCATATGTGACTGATGTTGTTCTCTTAGAAGCAAAAAGCAATCCTTGTTGCTCACTCATTAACTGGCCCTTTCCTTATTTCCAGCAGAGGAATATACTGTTTTTAGTCATGGTAGACTTTCAAGTGTGTCTATCTGATAAACACTCCAGATCAATACTCAGAGGATAGTTTTTACTATAGTACCTGATCAGAATAGAATGTACAGGTAAATTATAAACCAAACTACTGTCAACATGGCTTGGTAAGTATTGAGATTTTTTAAGCCTTTAAATCATAAGCCTAAGAAAATGCAGTTGTAATTGGCTTCTTCCCCTTTTCAAGCTAAAACTAGAATATATTGTACTTACAAACAGTAAACAAAGCATGTGACTAGAACCTCAGAAAAGTCAGTTATTTATGATGGACATGACATAATCAAGTTATACACATAAGCAATCTGTGTTAAGAAGTAATTAAGAATATGAAAGAGTTGGTAATATAGTCATCATAATTAAATAACAGATCAGAATGATTAAAAAGAACTTACTTTAAGTATTTCATCCACACAGCTTACATCACCAGAAACTGATGCCTTAAAAAAAAAAAAGAAAAAAGAAACAGACATTAGATTTGAAGTAATTTGCTGCTAGAATTTTAGTATTTACTAAACATATTAAAAACATTATTAGAAATTACATAAAATTTGAGGAATTATTTATGATCCCATTATTTTAAGTCACAACACTAGCTAGACCTTTTGAAATAGCTTTCCTATACAAAATTTCTAAAAAGATTTATTTATTTTTATTTTATGTATATTAACTGTTTTGCATGAACATATATATAGGTGCTTGCTATATGCTTGCCTGGTCCTGCAAAGGCCAAAGGAGGGCACTAGGTTCCCTAGAACTGGAGTTATAGACAGTTGTGAACCGTTGTGTGGACACTAGGAAAATAGAACCTGGGTCCTTTCCCTCTAGAAGAAAAGCCAGTGCTCTTAATCACTGAGTCCTCTTTCTAAGACCCCAGATTTATTTATTTTTATTTTATGTAAATAGTTGCTTTGCTCAAACATAGGTCTGTGAACTACTTTAGTGCCTAGTACCTATAGAAGCCAGAAGAAGGAATTCTGATACCTTGGAACTAGAGTTAGAGACAGCTGTGAGACACCATATGGGTGCTGAGAACTGAACCCAGATCTTCTGGAAGAACAGCCAGTGCTCTTGGCCCTTGAACCATCTCTCTAGGCCCTACAATTTTTTAATGTAATTTTTTTTAAAAGATTTATTTATTTATTATGTATACAGTGTTCTGTCTGCACGTATCTCTGCGGGCCAGAAGAGGGCACCAGATATCCTTACAGATGGTCGTAAGCCACCATGTGGTTGCTGGGAATTGAACTCAGGACCTTTGGAAGAGCAAGCAGTGCTCTTAACCTCTGAGCCATCTTTCCAGCCCGTAATTTTTTTTTAGATGATCAAATTTCCTAAAAATTTCAATTATTCATATACAAAAATATAACATGACACTGAGACATAAACTGAGTAAAGTGAGCATTATTGAAAGACTGGAGATACGGACCACAATGGACATTTTACACAGCATTGCATAAACTATAGAAGGTAGACTGGTAATTTTAAGACATAATTAAAAATCAAAAAACCGCCGGGCGGTGGTGGCACACGCCTTTAATCCCAGCACTCAGGAGGCAGAGCCAGGCGGATCTCTGTGAGTTCGAGGCCAGCCTGGGCTACCAAGTGAGTTCCAGGAAAGGCACAAAGCTACACAGAGAAACCCTGTCTCGAAAAACCAAAAAAAAAAAAAAAAAAAAAAAAAAAAAACCAAACCCAAATCTAGTTCCAAAGATGTATTTGAAGAACAAATTACCACTTTTCTGAGTGCTGGGAAGCAACTCAGATCCTCTGTAAGAGCAGCAAGTGCTCTGAACCACTGATCAACCTCCTTAGGCCCCAAGATTCTTTTTATTTCATTTTATTATTATTGTGTGTTTATGTTATGGGCGGGGCATGTGAGAAAGAATAGGTCAGAGAACAACTCTTTTTTTTTTTTTTTTTTTTTTTTTTTTTGGTTTTTCAAGACAGGGTTTCTCTGTGTAGCTTTGCGCCTTTCCTGGGACTCACTTGGTAGTCCAGGCTGGCCTCGAACTCACAGAGATCCGCCTGCCTCTGCCTCCCGAGTGCTGGGATTAAAGGCGTGCGCCACCACCGCCCGGCCCAGAGAACAACTCTTAAGAGCTGGTTGTCGGCCGGGCGGTGGTGGCGCATGCCTTTAATCCCAGCACTCGGGAGGCAGAGCCAGGCGGATCTCTGTGAGTTCGAGGCCAGCCTGGACTACCAAGTGAGTTCCAGGAAAGGCGCAAAGCTACACAGAGAAACCCTGTCTCGAAAAACCAAAAAAAAAAAAAAAAAGAGCTGGTTGTCTCCTTCCACTATGGGATCCAGGACTGAGCTCAAGTCAGCAGGTTTATAACTGAACTATCTTACTGCCTCAAGATTGCTAAACGTTCTTAAACATCTTCTTTGACTTTGATTCCCTCTTATATTCTGAGCTCTGAGCTATGCATTTTGTCTTTTTAACTTTTTTTATTGTATAAACTACATTAAAAGATAAGCCTTGTAAACTGAGGAAATGTCTCAGTGGTTAAGAGTATTGGCTGTTCTTCCAAAGGACCCAGGTTTGATGCCAAGTAATTACATGGCAGCTCACAACATCCGTAACTCCAGCTCCAGGGGATCCGAGGCTCTCTTCCTTCCTCTATGGACACCAGGCATACAAAGTATATAAGATATACATGCAGGTGAGACACTCATAAACATAAAATAATAAAATAAATCTTGCCTATATGACAAGGTTTTGCTGAAACCTGTATTCTGACACTTCAGTAAATGAAGATACACTTTCAGCTATTTCACTCTGAATGCTTAGTTCTTTTGGTCATTTTGAATGTCAGCTTTTGTACACAGTCACAGTGGCTGTCTCAGCCCTTCAGCTTGGAGCAAAGGAAGGAGGAGGCATCAGAACTATACAACATTATCACTTCTGTAGACTCAAAAGTCCCACCATTTATCCCCATAAACCATGACCTGCATTACTTGTAACACTCTAAGAACAGACAAGTTCATTTTCTCTTTAAATAAAAAGAAACAAACTACACTATCCCTTAAAACCAAAAAGAGGAGTGTAAGCTATCAATAAATTTTACTTTTAGTCTATAACTTGACTTGTCATTTTATTTTATTTTTTTAAATATAATTTATTTATTTTTATTTTATGTGTATTGTTATTTTGCCTATATGTCTGTTTGAGGGTGTCAGACCCTGGAGTTACAGTTGCTAACTGCCATGTGGGTGCTGGGAATTGAACCCGGGTCTTCTGGAAGAGCAGTCAGTGCTCTTAACCATTGAGCCATCTCTCCAGCCCCCAACTTGTCATTTTAATACTTGAAAACCTATGAACGATATTTTCTGTATTATCCAAGAAGGAAGTGCAAAGTTTTATATCTACTTGGGAGTCAACTCCCGAGTTGTTCTTTAAATCATTTTTTCTTAAACTTAATTTTTATGTCTTACTATTAAGGCAAAAAGACAGTTCCGATTCACCGAAATGTCTACAAATTACTTTATACAGTCACAATGCTAAATACTCGGAGTGTGAGACTTACATCCAAAGGCCGAGAAGGTATTTTCAGCTTGGTGAGATGGGCTTTGCTGCTGGGCTTCAGCTCAGTCATGTTATTACCATGAGACTGGCTGCCGTAGTGCTCAGAGGACAGCTTTGGTTCCACAGACTCCTGTCCATCCATGGGCCGGACATAGGCAGTGGGTTTCTGTAACATTGAACTAGATTTTGACATCAAAGAAGGTGGGAAAGACTGATTTGAATGCTGCCCACTTGAAAAAGGGACACGGGAAGGAGAATCCCAATTGGCATCAGGGTCCCGAGGTGATTTGGAGCGCTGATGTTCCTTGCTATGGTGATCATTCCCATGAGACCTGGAATGACTAGAACTTAATGAAGAAACAGCCTGGGGTTTTCCAGGGCTTGAGGATCGCGATTTGGAGTGCTCTGACCCATGCTGGCCTTTTTTCCGGCTACTGCTGTAGGAGTCGCGGTCATGCCTCTGGCCACTGCTACTAGTGCCACTACCACCTGCACTGGTCCGCTGGCTACTGTGTCCACTCTGCAAGCCAGAGGACCGTTTCTGAGACTGAGAAGTGCTGGGTGCAGGTCCTACAGGAGTCCATTTGTTACTCTGATGAGAGCCTCCATGTCTCTGTTCAAAAAAATTTGGGTTTGCTTTCTCGTCAGTTGTCGTTGGTACTGCAGGCTTGGGAATTGCAACAAGCTTTGGTACAGATCTGTCTCCTATGTAATCCTTCATTTCATCGTAGTTTCCAAGCATACTCTGAATACGACTTGATAACTTATCTTCTTTGCTAGTCTACAAAAAAATAAATAAATAAAAGAATATACTGTTAATATAATTTGAAACAAAATATTCTTCCAAACTCATTTTATAACCCTCAGTCAGAAGAGGTCAGTAAAGACAGGTCTCACTTTTTATCTTAAAGTTAACATTTACAAATAAACACCGAATATAACACAAAACAAATGAAGATAAAATAAATTAAAACTAGACCCTCTCCCATGCTAGGTAAGCACTCTACCACTGACTCTACCACACACTCTCAGTCCAGACAAATATTTCTCATAGTGAAAAAAATTTATTGAAAGTATCTGAAGAAAAAAATGCAAAGAAAGTACATGAAAATAACCATGTTAAAATACAAAAGAAAGTCTACAGATTACATTAAAAAGAAATCAAGACTAAATAACCAGGGCTGGAATGCAGCTCAAGTGGTAGGTAGAGTGCTTGGATGGCATGCATGAAGCCCTGTATTCAATCCCTAGCAACACATAAACTGACTTGGTGACATATTCCCAGCATTAGGAAGGGTCACAAGTTCAAGGTCGTGCTTGGCCACATAGTCAGTTTTAGACCTGGAAAACTTGAGACGTTATCTTAAAAAAAAGTTCCCAAAGAATCAATAAAAATAAATAAATAAATAAATAAATAAATAAATAAATAAAAAGGAAAAAAAACATCTGAACTACCACTATTTATTTTGAGATTGGAAAACATTAATAATAACTTTATATTGTTTCAAAATCTGTCTGATCTTAAAGAATCAAGATAAATATACAGCTGTTCACAGAAAACTTCAATATCAGAAAACAAGTCCGATTCAGTATTTTTTTATTGTGTAATGAATATTAGCATGATTCACAGATTCTGAACTTTAAAGTTTTAACAACCATTGAAACCCAAAGGCAAAAGAAATGCTAGAAAGACATGTCATCACAAAAGCTACCTTAGAGCCATGAATTGCCATTATTCAGTGTTCTTTTTTTTTTTTTTTTGTAATATCAAATCAGGAACAATGCTAGTAATTAAAAAATAGCATTTGGGGTTGGAAAGTGATGGCTCAGGGATTAAAGGCACTTGGCATCTCTTCCAAAGGACCAGAGTTCAATTCCCAGCACCTATACAGTGGTTTACAACTGTCTGTAACTTTAGGCCCAGAGGATCTGATGCCCTCTTCTGGCTTCTTCCAACACTACACACATATAATACACAGACACACAGACTTACTGGCAGTTTAAACATTCATACACATAAAATAAAAACAAAATAAACAATTTTAAAAAATTAAAATAGTAATTGATTCAATTTATTTCTCAATTTTTTGAAAGATTTCCTCATTTATGATGGGACATGGTGGCAACATGCCTTTAATCCTAGCACTCAGGAAGCAGAGGCAGGCAGAGCTCTGTGAGTTTGAGGACAGCCTGGTCTACAGAGTGAGTTCCAGGACAGCCAGAGGTATGTAAAGAGACATTGCCTCAAAAAAACGTTTAAAAAAAGTATTCATTTACTCATTTCATGTGAAAGTGTTTTGTCTATATGTATGTGTGTACAACCACATGTGTGCCTGCTGTCTGCAGAGGTCGTAAGAGGGCAAGGTGCCCTAAAACTGGAGTTACACATGTTATGAACCTCATGTGGGTACTGGTAATTGAACCTGGTCTCCTACAAGAGCAACAAATGCTCTTAACTGCTGAGCCATCTCTTCAACCACTTATTCAATTTACTGAATGCCTCCAACAACGTGCTCCAGTGTAACTGACAATGATTAAATACATTAGAAGAAATGTCAGAATTTAATCTATGATAACAGAAACAGATAAACATACATAAGAAACATTTGACAAACTAATAGTCAATAAAACTTACTAAATAAACAAATGGCAAGAAATGGAAAAACACAGCTTCTGTGAAAGTCATTTTTGCAGTACCGATGTTATTACCAAAGAATACAGACTACCTAGCAAACAGTAGGTAATGTAGACTCACTGACAAAAAAATATTCTTTTGAGACAGGGATGTAGTCCTGCCTAACCTTGAACTCAGAGCCTGCTTCCAACCTCCCAGAATGCTTCAATTAAAGGCATGCACTGAGCTAAAGGAGTGGCTCAGTGTTTAAAAGCATGCATGTACTGCTCTTCCAGAAGACCTGAGTTTGGTTCCCAGCCCCCATGTCGGATGGCTCAAAGCTGCCTGTAACTCCAGCTGCAGGGCACCGGACATCATCTTCTGGTCTCTGTAAAGACCTGACAGTGTGAGCATCATAAAAGTACTTTCAAAAACAAATCCTTAAAAAAGACAATCCCTAAAAGCACAAATGTCATGTAAGTGAGGTGAAAAAACATTCAGAGAAAGATAACTTACAACTTTATATGGCTCAGCAAACAGAGGAGAGCTAGGTGGGAAGGCGTCTTCACCCTGCTGAATTTCCTGATTCCGCCTTTCCCGTTCTTTCATGCGCAGCACATTCCGGTCTTCACGGTTCATGTTGCTATGAGAAGAAGTACAATTTTTACATCACAAAAATAAAAATGTCATATTCTGTACTGACTGTCAATGTAACACTCCAAATGGAGATTTCAACTTCTTTCAACTTCTGGGTAGTTACCAAGCATTTGTGCTGAAGCTGGATTCTGGCACTGGTTTTAGCAACTAACAGCATTATCATCTTCCACAGCCACCCATTAAGAAAACACTACCTAGACTATGAGAAACCACTACTCCACCAAAACAACCTCATTTTTTTTTAAGTTCTGGGAATTGAACACAGAGCCTCATAAATTCTAGGCAAGCATTCTTCTACTCTGCTGTCCCAAACATGACAATTTTTCAAGTACTCTGCTACCTGAAAATCAGTTAAAATTTGTACATTCAGAAGGAAAGGACTACTTAAACCCATTTTTCAGTATTTCCTCTTCACAATGCTAGCTGGCAATATCATTGGTGGCATATAACCCATTCCTATCTACCACCCAGACCCCACGTCCAGCTCTTTTCTCTACTTTGCATCTACCTTATCTTGATTTCTTTTTGTCCCAAACACAGCTTCCTTGATGTCCATCGTGATTGCAGTTTGACCTCAGCTTTGCTGTTGTTCTAGGTTCCCTAAAAAATGACATTTCTGCGCTAAATACATTAACATTTCAACTAATGCCTCAATAAATGGCAAACTGAGGCTTTCAGTGATAGAATCTAAAATTAGCATGTGTTAGTAAGTGTAACTAAAAACTGCATTAAAAAGGAAAAAGTATTTGGGGTCAAAGGGAAAAATAGGAATGTTATTTCTGCAATCATGATAGTATTATATTGTCACTAGAATAAACCAAGAGGAATAGCTTATTTATCTATAACAGCAGAGATTTTGTCTAAATAGACAATAATAAAAGAAGCTATAAAATGTTAAGTAAGTGGTATCAGGGCCTCTGCTGCTCCTTTCCCTGAAGTTGAATATAAATTAAACCTCTATCTTGGTTATGTTTTAAAAGAGGAAGAAAGAAAGAGAGACAAACACAGTGACACAGAGACAGACCAACCAAAGACAGAAATTAGTATATATCTGTGGAACCTATTTTAAAACAAATAAGGACACAAAAGTAAAGCTGGGCAGTAGTGGTGTACACCTTTAATCCCAGCACTTGGAGAGAGAAGCAGGCAGATCTCTGAGTTCGAGGCTAGCCTAGTCTACAGAGCACCAGGACAGCCAAGGTTACACAGAGAAACCCTATCTCAAAAAAGAAAACAGAAGTCAATCAGATCAGGAAAACACTTATTATTTAAGATAAGCAGTAAAACCCGTACATTCCTGGGACTGAAGAGAAGGCTCTGTGGTTAAGAACACTTGCTGTTCTTACAGCAGTCCAAGGTTCCCACATAATGTTTCACAAATATTCTTAACTTCAGCTCAGGGGATCTGGCACCCTCTTTCGGCCTCCCCAGGCACCAAACATGCATACAGTGTACATACATATACACAGACAAAACATTCACAAACAATAATGGACAGAGCGATAGAGATTCTAAGTGTTTGAAATGTTTTTTTTTGCAGACTAAATGTGAGATTTATTATTGAACATGAGGGCTCCCAGGAAGGCAGGGCTCACCACTTGTCCAGGGGACCACAAATGGGGATGTATTTGACCCCCCAGACATCAGGAATGAGCTGCTTCTCAGCAACCAGGTCTTCAAACTCATCTACATTAAGCTTGAAGCCCCACTTTTGTGGGATGTGGGTCTTCTGGCAGCCAAGGAACTTGAACCTAGCTCTACTCAGAGCCTCAATCACATGTTCCTTATTTTGTAGCTTGGTATGAATGGACATGATGACCTGATCAATGTGAACCCCTGGTCACTGTGCCCTGGGGCTTCACAAAGGCACTACACATACCTGTCCGGAGTCTATCAGCCCCAGCACAGGAGGATAACATCTAGTTGATTTGGATGGCACAGAAAGTGTGGAGCCTCACTGGAAGATGAAAGACATCCTTGCCACAACTCTTTGCCATGTATTTGTTGGCACAAATGCCAGCAGCCTCCAGGGCTTGAGAAGAGAGTTGCTCATCTGACACATGGCCATAAAGTGGGAATTCACCAACTTTTGCCTTCTTCTGCCTCAAGTTCAAGATGCAGATCTTAGCATCAAGGACACTCTCATAGAAGTCAAACTTTGGGTACAGCTTATTGTTTTGTTGTGTGTGTTGTGTGTGTGTGTGTTTTGTTGTTGTTGTTTTTGGTTTTTTGAGACAGGGTTTCCCTGTGTATCCCTGGCTGTCCTGGAACTCGTTCTGTAGACCAGGCTGTCTTCGAACTCAGAGATTCCTCTCCTCTGCCTCCCAAGTGCTAGGATTAAAGTCGTGCCCCACCACCACCAGCTACAGCTTGTTCTTACAATACCAGTATACCGGGTGGGGCAGCAACCCATCATGACAGTAGGATCTTAGTTGGAGAAAAAGAGAAGTGACAAGTTGTTTCTTTTTTTTTTTTTTTTTTTTTTTTTTTTTACTTCTGTCTTCTTCTTTTTTCTTTTTTTTTTTCTTTTTTTGGCTTTTTGAGAGAGAGTTTTTCTGTGTAACAGTTCTGGCTGTCCTGGAACTTGCTTTGTAGACCCAAGGGGCTTCAAACTCACTCCGTAGACCAGGCTGGCCTTGAACTCAGAGATCTACCTGCCTCTGCCTCCCAAGTGCTGCAATTATAGGTATGAAGCACCACAAGTTGTTTCTTTTTAAATACAAGATATTTTACATTTCTCTCTCTCTCTCTCTCTCTCTCTCTCTCTCTCTCTCTCTCTCTCTCTCTCTCTGTGTGTGTGTGTGTGTGTGTGTGTGTGTGTGTGTGTGTGTCTGTGTCTGTGTCTCTGTGTATGCACGCGCGCGCTCTTTGGTTCTAGTGCACATGTACGTTATGGCATATGTGTGGAGGTTAGAGTACAATTTATGGGAGTCAGTCCCCTCCTACTGTGTGGGTTCCAGAGATTAATCCTCAAGTGTCAAGCTTGGCAGTAAGTGCTATTTACCCTCTGAGCCATCGCCCTAATGGCTTGTTGTTCCTTATGTGTATAATAATCTAGTGTAGCTAATATATAACCTGCTGCAGTACACAGAAAGACTGTTGTGAAGGCGGGCGGTGGTGGACCACACCTTTAATCCCAGCACTCGGGAGACAGAGGCAGGTGGATCTCTGTGAGTTTGAGGACAGCCTGGTCTACAGAGGGAGTTCCAGGACAGCCAGGGCTACACAGAGAAACCCTGTCTTAAAAAGCCATTAAAAAAAAAAAAAGAAAAGAAAAGAAAGAAAAAAGATATACTGTTGTAGTTTATCTAGTTTCCCTAGTGCCTAGCACTCTATAGAACGGTACAAATTGTTTGAATCTTCCTCTAATTAACATCAAAAGCATTTGAAGAATAAAACAAAAAAAAAACATCCTTTAGCACATTTGCACAAATTAATAGATGTTATTGTATTAACAATCAAGTCAGTTATGCTTCTTGAATTATGGTACTGCCAAAATACCAAGCTATTTAGAGCCTAAAGGGCATATTAACTCCCAATGTCCTAAATTCAAATCCTGAAAGATGAGCCTGGGATGGAAATCATAATTAGAGTGCATGTTCATCATGTTTAAGCTTGGAATTTCATCCCCATCACCAAAAACAAAAACCCTAAAAGTTCAGAAAACATAAAAAATATGACTTAATGTTATACATTAAACAGCATTATAATTCAAAAACTATGAAAAGAAAAAAACACCTGTTTTTCTTTGTAAAGAAAGGAATTATTATCATCTTACAAGAGAATCCTTGGTTCTATCATTTGTCACCTCTTCCTCTGTCCTCATCTTACTGATGATGGGTTTTAGGCCAATGAACACCTGAAAGTCATTCAGTTTCCCAAACACTTCCACTTAAACTTAAAACTATCAGAAACAACTGTGGTCTTATATCACTGAAATATTCTAATGCTATTCAAGAAATAAAAGTCATAAAGAGAACATATATTACAATCTCCCAGGATTTGATATAACTCATATAAACCAACTGGATCTAATGGTTACTAAACAACACTTCAACAAAAGAATACACATTCCTAGCACATGCCTTTAATCCCAGCACTTGGGAGGCAGAAGCAGGTGGATCTCTGAGTTCAAGGCCAGGCTAGTCTACAGAGTTCCAGGACAGCCAGGGCTACACAGAGAAACCCTGCATTGAAATACAAAAAGAAAAAGAAAAGAAAGTTCAAGGGAAATAAGGAAATCCTATAAGCTAATGGAAACAAAAACAAAACATACCAAAACTTGTGAGGTTCAGAAACATCAACTTTAAAAAAGAAAGGATTTGCCAGGCAGTGGTGGTGGTTCATATCTTTAATCCCAGAACTCAGGAGGCAGAGCCAGGCAGATCTCTGTGAGTTCACCCAGCCTGGACTACAGAGCGAGATCCAGGATAGGAACCAAAACTACACAGAGAAACCCTGTCTTGAAAAACCAAGAAAATAAAAAAAAAAAAGAAAGAAAGAAAGGATTTGAGGCTGGAAAGATGGTTTAGTAGTTAAGAGTACTTACTACTCTTGCAGGGAACAGAGTTAAATTCCCAGCACACACATCTGACAGCTCACAACCCCCATAACTCCATTTCCAGGGACTATGATGCCCTCTTCTGGCCTCTGTAGGCACTGCACACATGTAGTGAACTTAAATATACACACTCAGGTACACATGTACATACATAAAAAATTTTTTTAATTTAAAAAAAGAAAAAGAATTTAAACTGGGCATGATGTAATCCAGCTCAGGACTTTAAAAAAAAATAAAAACAGAAAACAGTTATGTGTCTTAGTCACTTTTCTAATGCTGTGAAGAGACACCATTACCAAGAAAACTTACAAAAGAAAGCATTTATGAGTTCATGGTTCCAGAAGGTTAGAGTCCATCAGGTGGGAAGCATGGCAGCAGGAACGCAGGCTCAGGCTGAGGAAGAGGCTGAGAGCTTATATCTCTATCCACAAGTCGGAGGCAGAGTGCTAACTGGAAATGGCTTGGGCATTTGAATCCTCAGACTGCCCACAGTGACACAACTCCTCCAATAAGGCCATACATCCTGATCCTTTCCAAACAGTTCCACTAACTGGGGACCAAACATTTAAATATGTGAGCCTATGGGGACCATTCTCATTCAAATCACCACAGTGTTGATAAAGATATAGAGGAACTAGTGTTCCTTGTGTACTGCTGTGCTAACACACAAATGGAGCAGCCACTATGGAAAAAAAAAATGTTGAGAGATCCCTCAAAACCTTTAGCATAGGTCTGGAGAGATGGCTCAACCATTAAAAGCACTAGCTGATCTTCCAGAGGACCCAGGTTCAATTCCCAGCACCCACATGGCAGCTCACAACTGTCTGTAAATTCAGTCCCAATCCCTTTTCTTGCCTCTGCAGGCAATGCATACACATGATGCACATACATTCAGGCCAACACATAAAAGTAAATAGAATCTAAAAAACAAAAAACCAAAACTTTAATATGGGAGGTAATAAAGATACCTCAATGTTTAAGAGCACTTAACTGCTCTTGCAGAGGACTCAGGTTCAGGTCTCAGAACTCATATGATAGATCACAACCAGTCCTAACTCCAAGTCCACAAGATCCAATCTCTCTTCTGACCTCCACAGACATGAGGCACACATTGTGGTACATATACATACATGCAGGTAAAACACTCATACACATAAAAATAAATAGATTTTTTAAAAATTTAAAAACTGGCAGGCAGGAGAGAACTGTCCATTTACAAGAGAATTACCAAATGATGCAGTAATTTTACTTCTAGGTATACACTCTAAAAAATGAAAAGTAGGAACTCAGATCCTTGAACACCAACATTCATAGAAGCATCATTCACAACAGTCCAAAGATGGAAGCAAGGTGTTCATCAGCAGACTAATGGATAAGCAAACCATGGTATATAAATATAATGAAATGCTCTTCAGCCATGAAAGTAAATGAAATTCTGCTACATACTACAACAAAGATGATCTCTGAAAACATTAGGCTGTGTGAAATAAGCCAGACTCTGAAGGTCACATATTATATAATTGCAATTAATATGAGATACCCAGAATGAACAAATTCATAGAAACCAGAAGACTAGAGGTAAGAACAATGGGAAAATGCCATTTAAAAAAAATTATCTATTTTTATCTTATGTTCACTGGTGTTTTGCCTGCAGGTATGTCTGTGTGAGGGTATCAGATCTTAGAGTTACGGACAGTTGTGAGCTGCCATGTGGGTGCTGGGAATTGAATCTGAGTCCTCTGGAAAAGTAGTCAGTGTCATCTCTCCAGCCTCAGGAAAACACCATTTTATAGTCTGTCAAAATTTTTGTTTGGGATGATGAAAAAGTTCTGGAAAAGGATAGTGTTGGTGGTTGCACAATACTGTAAATATACCATGAATTTATGTATACATAAAATGACTAAAATAATAAAATTTTTATGCTATGTGTGTTTTGCCATAATTAAGAAAAATCCAACAGGGGTAACTATGATCCAAATACTTTGTGTACATGTATGAAACTACCAGAGAATAAATTTTCAAAATTACTTATATTTTTATGTGTATATGTTTATGGTTGTATGAGCTTATGTGCCCACATACATGCAGGATGCATGTACAGCAGATGAGGGCATTGGATTCCCTGGAACTAGAATTACAGATGGTTGAGAGATGCCATATGAGTGCTGGGAACTAAGCCTGGGTCCTCTGGAAGAGTAGCCAGTGCTCTTAATCTCTGACCTATCACTGTAGCCCCCAAAATAATTTTTCAACTGAAAATAACCCAAGAAGCATACAGTAAAAATAAAATTCAAAATATTCATTCCCAATGAATCAGAAATAATCTATTTTTTATAAATAATGACATTAATTTTACAATTTAAAAATTTTTTAAGTTAATTTTTTTCAATAGTTTAAAATAAAATATCCTGGGCAATGCAGGGTGGTACCAGCTTAATCTCAGCGCTTGGGAGGCAGAAGCAGGTGGAGCTCTGTGAGTTTAGCAAATGTAGTTCCAGGACAGCTGGAGTTACATAGAGAGACCCTGCCTCAACATAAATAATAAATAAATAAACAAACAAACAAACAAATAAAATGTTACTTAACATGCCCCTTTCAAGTAAAACTCAGAATCTGTTATGCCTCTACCCTCATTACTACCTTATAACAATATTCCTACTGAAACTAGGACGATTTAACTACCAGATTATTGATGGTTTAAACTCCAAAAGTCAAAAGGAGACTTGAGCTGATATTTCAATTAATTCCAAACAATCGCTGCTCCACTCTAACTTCACCGCAGCGCCCACGTTAAAGCACAAAGCCTCATGGACTCAGAAACCCCTCTTGGCCTCATTTGTAGGGTTTTCCTACCCAGGAGAACTTGTGAAGAGGTTGCTTCCTACCGGGGAAGGAAACAAAGACTGCACACCTGGAGATCAAAGCCAAACTAACAAAACACCAGGTCCCAAGACAGTGGTTTATACAGGAGGGCTCTTGTCCAAAAGGCAGTGCGGAGAAGATGGAGTTTATCGTTTGTTTTATTTTCTCAGTGCCAGGGATCTAACCTAGTGCTTCAGTCGTGCTAACTAAGCCAAGAATCCACAACTGAGCTGTCCCACTAGTCTCTCATCTTCAGATGTAAAATGCAGTAAAAATTATAAGAACAAAGATAAGGATTCCATAGCATTTTTGCTGTTACATGTGTTGTACTTCTTTGTGGGAATATATGCCTGTGTGCTTGTGGAGGTCAGAGGTCAATTTTGGGTATCTTCCTCAACCACTTTCACCTTGTTTTTTTGAGCCAGGGTCTCTCACTGAACAGAGGAGCTCCAGAGATCTGCTCCTCTCCTCCTTCCCCAATCCTGGTGAACTTTTCTCACTGAGTTATCTCCTTAGCCTGTCATTTTTATTTTCTTAATCAAAAGTAACTTTCTTTTCTTTTTCTTTCTTTCTTTCTCCCCCCCCTCCCCCCCCCCCAAAAAAAAGTCAAGAACTCATGAAGTCCAGGCTGTGCTCAAAATGGCTATGGAGCTCATGATGACCTTGAAATCCTGATCCTCTTGACTCCACTTCTCAAGTGCTGGGAAAACAGATTTATACCACCATGCCTAGCTCTTAATCAAATTTCTATGGGTCATCTCAAATGTCTATTATCCTGTCTCATAAATAATTCTCATCCAGGTTTTCAAAGCTTCCTAAAAGTTGTAGTCTTTTTCTTTCCTATTTCAAAAAGTATCCCATTGAGTCCTGTGACTTTCCCTGATCCTAACTTATTCCACAAATGACTTTTTCTTATGGGACATGGATTGAGAAACAGAATATTAAAAATAAAAGACAGGGGCCAGGTGTGGTGTTGAACACCTTTAATACCAGCACTCAGGAGGCAGAGGCAGGCAGATCTCAAAGTTCCAGGCTAGCCTGGTCTACAGAACCAGTTCCAGGAAGGCCAGGTCTACATAGAGAAACCTTTATCTTGAAAAAAAAATTAAAACTTTAACTTCTTATCACCTAGCTAACAATTCTCTGAACCTATTCTCTTCTTTCCTCCTAGTTACAAAAGGAAAAATATAGTTCTTCCTATCAAAGAACAATCTCCCCCAATTTGCTATCTTCTGGATCTTCACCAGTTCCTGCCATCTCTGAAGCAACTTAAACTTCTTTCTCAATAATGAACCCTTTTAATTCTACCCATCAGCATTTAAATATATTTTTCTTTTTTAAAAGATCAGGGTAATGCATCATGTTGGTACACACCTTTAATCTGACCACTGGAAAGGCAGAGCAAGCAAAACTCAATGAGTTCAAGGCCAGCCTGGTTTATACAGAGAACTCCAGTTCAGCCAGGGCTACATAGGATTTTGTCTCAAAAGGATATAAGCCAAAACAAAACAAAAAGTTGTCTCATTTGAGACTACTGTAACACATATATACCTGTAGTTCCTTGGGAGGTAAAAGCAGGAGGATCAAATTCTAAACCAGCTAGAGCTATATAGTGAGATCTTGGCTCACATCGAGAAAGTCTGCCAGATGGTAATGGTTCATACCTTTAATCCCAGCACTCCCAGAGGCAGAGCCAGAGGATCTATATGAGTCCAAGCCCAGCCTGGTCTACAGAGGGAGGTCCAGGACAGCCAGGGCTACACCATGAAACTCTGTCTCGAAAAACAAAAACAAAACAAAAGTTTATGAGTTTGAAAATAACCTACATACATTCAGATCCATGTCTGTACTCAGACTATTCCCTTTTTTTTGGGGGGGGGGGCGCTCGAGAGTCAAGACAGGGTTTCTCTGTGTAGCCCTGGCTGTCTTGGAACTCTGTAGACCTCGAACTCAGAGATCTGCCTGCCTCTGCCTCCTTAGTGCTGGGATTAAGGGTGTGCACCACCACCACCTGGCCAGACTTTTCCCTTTACCCAGATGAATGTCCTTCATTCTGCCAGTTTCTAATATATCTACCACAAACCTACTTCCTTTAAGAAACTTCCAAGACTTCTGTGTCACTAAAATCACTTAATTCCCAAAGCATTTCTTTGTATTTCATTTGGCACTTAGCATTTCCCTCCATTACAGTTACTGTATTTACTAGTACTCCATTTCCTTAGCAGGAATCCACTCCCATATCACAAGCTCTGGAGAACAAGTAACATTGCTGTTATTTTAATTTCTACTTTCTTCCCTCCAATGCTTAACTCAGTGACTAGCATACAGAAATTCAAACAAACTGTGATTTTTATAAAGGTTACAACTGGAGTGTTACTTCCTCAAGGCTAAGTATGTCAGGAGTACCACTAAAGGCTGGGTTTAAGAATATCATGTTGGGCTGGAGAGATGGCTCAGTGGTTGGGAGCAGTGGCTGCTCTTCTGGTAGACCCAGATTCAATTCCCAGCACACACATGGCAGCTCACAGCTGTCCCATTTCCAAGGGAAAAAAGACTATTGGGCTGTCTCTCTCCAGTTCATTTAAAAAAAAAAAAAAAAAAAAAAAAAAAAAAAAGAATACCATGTCACTCTTCTTTTCTATCCACAGATAACTTCCCATTTCCTAAGAGCTGGGCTATATTTGATAAAAGTGAGAAGGTAAATCCTTTTCTTATAATTGTTATTATCCAATAAAAGCATTAACAATAGCACTATGCAAACTTTGTTTTTAAGGCAACTGTTCTCAAAGTTTACACCTAATAGAAAACCAGCATCTATACACACACAAAAAGATTACATGTACAACTAGGTAAGATGGCACACACTTGTAATCCTAACACTCAGGAAGCAGAGGCAGGACAATCAACTAAAAGTTCAAAACCAGCCTACGCTATGTTTAAAAAAAAGGACACAAATGATAAATTTTTACTTTTATTCAACTCCCCCATGCTTGCTGGGCGTGGTGGTACATGTCTTTAATCTCAGTCTGGCCTCTATAGTGAGTTCCAGGAAAGCTAGGGCTATGTAGAGAGATCCTGTCTCAAAAAAGGAAATGAAAGAAAAAAGCAACAACCATGTAAAATAAAATCATGTTCTCAAATATTCACCAAATACAAGTAAATTCTGCCTCTTCAAGGTACCTGAATATATATATATATATATACATATATATGCATGCATACACACATACATACATAGATTGATAGATGTGGATTGTTTGTTTGAAATAGGGTCTTATGTAGTCCAAGCTGGCTTCAAACTAGATTTGTAGTTAAGGATGACCTTGAATTTCTGATCCTCCTGCCTTCACCTCTCAAACTGTGGGAGTGCTAGGATTACAGACATTCACCACCAAGCCTGGTTTATGTGCTGCTGAAGTGATAGCTAAGCACTCTACCAATTCAGCCACATCCCCAGCCCTAGACCTGAAAATATAAACTAGTGTTAATCCCATACTTCATTCAATGACTACTATATAGTATATAGTGTATATACTAGGCCACACACTATACTAGATTAAGGATTTAAAAACTAAAAATACCTTTCATCTTTAAGATTTTTGTTGCAGTTTACCTAACTAGAGGCAGGAGGAAAGAAGAGAGTTATATGAGTTGTAGGCAAAGAACCTGAGCAACAGCCATAAAGAAGAGGGAGGAAAGGCATACCTCGGGAAAGGATGTGGACCATGTGTAGTTGGAAAATAAGTTTGGGGAGCAGACATGCAAAACAAAGACATGAATGACAACATTCAGGGCCTGAATTGACCTGTAAGTTTGTCTCTCAAATCTTACAGATAGATACTATTTCAGTGCAAATGAAATAGCCCAGAGTCTAAGTAATGACTTCAGTGATTTTTTTTAAATAGTATGCACATTCAAATAGCCATAAATTCATCATTACAGTTTATATAAATGTAAAACTCAAATCAAATCCAAGTTTAAAGTAACAATGTAACAAATGATGTTTCACAAAAAAAAAAACTAGACTGACATTTAAGTATGGAAATATGTACCTTTAGGACTGATTTGTTGTTCCTTTTGTTTTTTAATTTTTGAGACAGGGTCTTTAGCCTTGGATGTCCTAGAATTCACTTTGTAGACCAGGCTGGTCTTGAACTAACAAATCCACCTGGCTCGGCCTCCTGAATGCTGTGATGAAGTGTATGTACCACTACACCCAGCCTTAAATTTTACTTTTATTATTTTGCAGTGCTTGGTTTGGGATAGGAAAGTGATCTATCATTGAGCCACATTCCCAGCCCTAGGTTCCATACCTTGGTAATTTGATTTCAATAATACTAATATATAACATGCATTAAATGTTAAATTAAACAAGTTTAATAATTGTAAGCCTTAGCCAGGCATGGTAGCGTATACCGTCGTTAATCCCAGCACTCCAAAGGCAGAAGCAGGCAGATCTCTGTGAGTTCAAGGCCAGCCTGGTCTACAAAGTGAGTTCAAGGAAAGACAGGGCTGTTACAGAGAAACCCTGTCTCGGAAATATAATAATAACAGCTGTAAGCCTTTATAAACTAGTTCATGGGAATCCAATCTTATGATGCCGTATCAGCTTCTAAGGTTGTTTACTGTGGTGTTGTGACAGTCTTGCTTGTCTAGATGACCTCAAGTTTACTTTAGCCTCTCAATGTGCTGGAATCATAGGCTTACACCGCCACACCCAGCTTTAGCTGGTAATTCTTGGTCTGTTTTTCTTTTTGTTTGTTTGTTTGTTTTTTCGAGACAGGGTTTCTCTGTGTAGCTTTGCTTTTCTGGATCTTGCTCTGTAGACCAGGCTGGCCTTGAACTCACAGAGATCTGCCTGGCGCTGCCTCCTGAGTGCTGGGATTAAAGGCGTGCGCCACCACTGCCCGGCTGTTTTTTGTTCTTTTGAGACAGTTTCACATAGCTCAAACTGGCCTTAAATTGCTAATCCTTCTGACTCCATCCACTGGATAGGCATGTACCACCATGCCTGGCAAACTGGCCATTCTTAAACACTAATTTATTAAAGAGCTTCCTTCACCTGTGAATTGTGGCACTCCACTTTGTTCATTTAAGATTAAGGGCCTGGGCTGGAGAGGTGGCTCAGAGGTTAAAAGCCCTGACTGTTCTTCCAGAGGTCCTGAGTTCAATTCCCAGCAACCACATGGTGGCTCACAACCATCTGTAATAAGATTTGGTGCCCTCTTCTGTCATGCAGGTATACATGCAGGCAGAACACTGTACACATAATAAATAATTTAAAAAAAAAAAAAAAAAAAAGATTAAGGGCCTGACTGTGTTTCTAGTGTCACTTCTAAAGTTTGTAACAAACACTATGTAGAAACAAATTGTTTCAAGTTTATATCGGCTACAAAGAAGACCTACACCACATACATCAAAAACATGTCACTAAGCCGGGTGGTGGTGGTGGTGGTGGTGGTGGTGGTGTACGACTTTGATCCCAGCACTCGGGAGGCAGAGCCAGGCGGATCTCTGTGAGTTCGAGGCCAGCCTGGTCTACAGAGCAAGATCCAGGACAGGCACCAAAACTACAGAGAAACCCTGTCTTGGAAAACAAACAAACAAACAAACATGTCACTAACTGCTATGCCAGGGGTCCTTTAGACTTGTCCTACTTGCAATAAATAACACATCATAATCCAATTTTACCCAACATCTTTCCCAGCTGAAACCACTTACAAAACCATTAGTGAAACAGCACAAACACAATAAAGAACAAAATCTAAACATGCTTTAAAAAGCCCCAAAGAGTATAAGGCTTCTTCCTTCAAAGTTTTATAAAACTCATTCATGCTCAATAAGCCTTAGATGAAATGCTAATACAAACATGTAAAAATTTTGGTTTTTCATGACAGAATTTCTTTGTGCAACTAACCTGGCTGCCCTGGAAGCCCTGGAACTCACTTTGTAGACCAGACTAGCCTTGAACTCACACAATTACAAACTTTAGAAGTGACACTAGAAACACAGTCAGGCCCTTAATCTTTTTTTTTTTTTTAATTATTTATTATGTGTACAGTGTTCTGCCTGCATGTTATTATGTGTACAGTGTTCTGCCTCTGCCTCCCAAGAGCTAGGATCAAAGAGGTGTGTCACCACTGCCCAGCTGAAAATAAACTTTTAAAAACAGAAAAGAGTGTTAAGAAACAAAGACTTAACCTAACCTTGAATAGGGGTCAGATTCAAAGATGTTAAGGAAGTAGAATCTTGGATGCCAGTCAGATGTGAGTGTAAAACAGAGGGATGAGGGACAATTTATAAGAAAAAGTGATGACAGTTGTGGAATTCCTCAGGACAAAGAAAAGAGTAGAATTTGGAGATGAGTTGAACATTACGATCTGACCATCTTCTAGCCTCATCTCAACTTCAGTTTTTCTGGATTTCATCCCCAAGCAGAGCTGTACTAAAAGCAGACATGTGCAGCGTGACTCTACCCTAAGAATACAGTGGACAGCTAAGACAATGCCCAGCCCCTACTATTCAATATAAGATAGCATCATATTCAATACTACATATTATGTAAGATATCTACTACATTACATGATGTATATTATTTGTGTATACGGTATCCCAATACTGTATACACATACAAATATATCCTAAAAACAAAACTCCCAAAGGCCACTACAGTAAACCCATATATCCATTAAAGTCCATTTGATCTGCTAAAGCAAGAATCAAACTTTTTAGGGCAAGACAGTATGTTAGGTTTGGCAGTCAATAGAGTCAGTTACTCAATTCTGTCCTCAGAGCAACAAAACTCAGCCACAGACAATACATAAACAACTGGGTTGACTGGGTTCCAATACAATCTTATTTATGGACACTGACATTTGAGCTCCCTATAATATTCTCTTCCCAAATAACATTCTTTTGACTCTTTGCTACTATTTAAAAATATAAAACAAAATAAAAATACAAAAGCCATTCTTACCTCATAGGCTGCACAAAAGCAGGCAACAGGCTACACTGGGTCTACTGGCTAGAGTTTGTTGACCCTTGTACTAAAACAACATAGAACTGCCCTCACCTAAACTTTCCAGATACCCTTTCAGTGTTAATAGAAGACAAAAAAAAAAAAAAAAAAAAAAAAACATGGAAAATCTCTCAGTTGACAGAACAGAAAACCTTTACTTGGCTAATCAAAGAATTCACTCTATTTTGCAAGAAAGTCATAAACTTTTGTCATGCTCAGAAAAACAAACAAGACAGCCAGTGATGGTGCATGCCTTTGATCATAGTGCTTGGGAGGCAGAGGCAGGAGATCTCTGTGAGTTCGAAGCCAACCTGGTCCACAGCAAGTCCAGGACTGCCAGGGCTATGCAGAGAAACCCTGTCTGGAGAAAGAAGGAGAAGGAAAAGGAGGAGGAGGAGGAGGAGGAGGAGGAGGAGGAGGAGGAGAGGAAATTCAAGGCCAGCACCAGCCACACCTCCAGTTTGAGGACAACTACAGGAGACCCTCTCAAAATTTTTAAAAAATTCTGCCGGGCGGTGGTGGCGCACGCCTTTAATCCCAGCACTCGGGAGGCAGAGCCAGGCGGATCTCTGTGAGTTCGAGGCCAGCCTGGGCTACCAAGTGAGTTCCAGGAAAAGGCGCAAAGCTACACAGAGAAACCCTGTCTCAAAAAACCAAAAAAAAATAAATTTTAAAAATAAGATAACTAGGGCTGGAGAGATAGCTCAGAGGTTAAGAGCATTGACTGCTCTTCTAGAGTTCAATTCCCAGCAACCACATGGTGGCTCACAACCATCTGTAATGAGGTCTGGTGCCCTCTTCTGGCCTGCAGTCATACATGCTGTATACATAATAAATACATAATTTAAAAAAAAAATAAGATAACTACACAGAGAAACTCTGTCTCAAAAAAAAAATCTTAAAACTTAAAACATACTGGTCCACAGAAATCCCAGCATTTAAGAGATGGATGCAAGAGGATGGGAAATTTTAGACCAGGCCACCCACTCACTCATTATGCCAAGTCCGCTAAGGGGCAGCCATGAAGCCACTCTCAAACTGAAGCAGCCATGAACCCTCCCAAACTGAAGAAATTTATGGACAAGAAAGTACCATTGAAGTTAAATAGTGGCAGACATGTACAAGGACTTCTATCGGGTTTTGATCCCTTTGTGAATCTTGTAATTGAGGAGTGTTGAGATGGTGACTAGTGGGCAACAAAATAACATTGGGATGGTGGTCATTCAAGGAAACAGCATCATCACGTTAGAAGCCTTGGAAAGAGTTTCAACAACGGCTGTGCAGCCTAGGAGTACATATCCCTCCCCAAAGGGCCTGTTTGACTGTGATGTAGAATTGGGTCGTGTACATTTTCCTATGAAACTTTTTGCTAAATAAACTTTTGTGATACTCAGAAAAACAAACAAGCCGGGCAGTGATGGCGCAGTCCTTTAATCCCAGCATTAGGGAGGCAGAGGTAGGCAGATCTCTGTGAGTTCAAAGCCAGTCTGGTCTACAAAGGAAGTTCAAGGAAAGACAGGGTGGTTAGAGAAAACCTGTCTTGAGAAATCAAGGGAAGAAAGAAAGAGAGAGAGAGAGAGAGAGAGAGAGAGAGAGAGAAATTAACTAAGTCAAGGCCAGCACCAGTTTGAAGACAACTACATGAGACTCTCTCAAAATTTTTTAAAAACCTTAAAAAATAAGATAAAAAGTAATTCCAACATTAAAATACTCTAGAATATTATGGTACTAAATTTGCTTAGCTCTTCCTCTCTCTGTATGTCAGTAGCACTGAAATTCCAGTGAAAATTAATATCAAGACAAAACGGATCAGGTTGATAAGGCAAGAATTAACAACAGGAATATTGGCCAGGTAGCATTGGCATACACCTTTAGTCCGAGCAACACTTGGGAAGCAGAGGCAGGTGGATCTCAGAGTGTTCTAGGCCAGCCTGGTCCACAAAGAAGTTCCAGGACAGCCACAACTGTTACACAGAGAAACCCTGTCTCAAAAAACCAAAAAATAATTTAAAAAAATTAACAGGGATATTTATTATTGCTAATCCATGTACTAGACAGCGCATTTCTTCAAATAACCAAGATGGATACAGAGTTAAAACAGGGAGTAGGATATTGAAACAAAGGAGAAAGTTACAAAGTAACAACAGGGAAATGTAGCTAATCAGTCTTGAACCTTTAACTACAACGTATTTCACAATAACTGAGAGAGAGGCAAACACCCTCCCAGAAATGGAATCATTGTTTCAATTTATCAGGGGAAATGAAAAAGGAAACAGTAAAAATATGAGGGTTACAGAAAGCTGTGAAACCTTTATAATAAGCACCAAAGATTTTTATCTAGAATGTATGTGGAATAGAGTCAGCAAAACAAAAAACCCCAGAAGTCAGGCATAGTGGAGAATGCTTGTAATCCCGGGCAATCTGGGAGGCCAAAGGAAACAGCTACCAATCTGAGGCTTCTGGGTTCGGGTTGTGCCTTCAATACTTAAGAATATACCTCTTTGAAGCCAAGTGTAATGGCACATACCTTTAATCTCAGCACTTGGGAGGCAGAGGCAGGTGGATCTCTATGAGTTCAAGTCCAGCCTAGTCTACACAGCAAATTCCAATCCAGTCAGAAACATAAAGTGAGACCCTGTCTCAAAAACAAACAAAACAAAAAAAACTTTAATTTTTTATGAAAGGTACTACAAAGAAAGGGGAAGGTTTCATACATTTTTTTACTCCATTCTAGGCCAGTAGATAGTCAAAAAAGAAAAAAATACCTGTTAAATACTTGTTTTCTTTGTTCCTATCAGGTATACATAAAACCATGACTTCTACCTTACCACCTCAAAAAAAGGAAGATCCATAAAGTCTAGCAGTCTTCATCTTCTATAGCATTTTCTGAAGCTGATCCCCATTTTCCCCCTTTCAAATACTGCTCATTGCTTACATAACTTTAGGTTATCTGTAAAATCTTAGATCAGACAGATAAACAATTTCAACTTCAAAATGCTATCAAATTCCATCTAATTGCATAAAACATTGGAGAGGATAAAGAGAATAAACATGGTACTCATTCTAAAGACAATAGACCTTTAAGAAAAGTACACCCCACAAGTGGATTCACTATCCCAAAAGGGATACAGTAACTTGAATATAGAAGAGAATGCATAAATCTCAATGTGAGATTCTGACAAGTAGAACATTAACTGAAATAAAAATATTCTCTTCTTAGGAATTAACCACACAGCTTCACCAAAGCACCGTAGTCACCTTACACCCCCAAACTGTCCAGCTCGGTCCAAACCACACACAGCCAAGCCCATCCCAACCAACCTGTAATGATTTGGCTATCGGCTATTCTCAAGACACCCTACCTTGTCTCCACATGAAGCAAAATTTTACCTAAAGTAAAATGTACCTACTGTTCCTACTGAGCTAACAAAAATCAGCCTGCAAATGACCACAAACATGACAGCTGCTGGTATTAATTCATTTTTTAAAAAGACTACTTCTAGGTTCTCAGGAAGTTCATCATGAAAGGCAGTTAAAAACAACTTTTGGAGACTTTTTGTTTGGAGACTGAGAAATGAAGTGATGAATAAGGAACATAAACCTGAAGAAGTTGAAGAAGCCAGCTTTGTTAAAAACCAAGTGGCCACTTGCCAACACTTCTTTATGTGTATACGACCAAAGATGATGATTCTAGACTCTCTCTCGAACCACATCAGCTTCTCATCAAATCTCGAATTAAGAAGGATCTCATAAACATTTCAATTTTGAAAAGTTAAAAGGACTTCGATAAGTCAAAACAAAAGATTCTGTAAAGCTTCAGAGAATCAATATGGAAACAAAGCTTGAAGCGTTTCACGATCTGAGCCTCCCCTCTCATGCCCACAAAAAGCACACATTTTAAATGTCACACAAACAGCCTATTCACGGGCACCTAAGGCTTAGATCCCGGCACTGGAAAGGGGGCTAGCTTCAGTTTAAAATCTCAGCGGGGAAGAAAAAAAGCAGAATTCTGACTTGCAACTGACGAATCTCGGGAGAACCCTGAATCGAACTCTGCGTCCTAGTTCGAACTTCACTCACAACCATTTTCAGATCAGGACTCTCGACTCCCTGGAAAGGTGTCATCTGTGAATGAAATGGCTGAGAAGGGCACCCCCCCAACACACAGCCTGGACTCCTGTACCCCACGATCGGTTCTCAGAGAGTGGAAGCAACAGCAAAGTGGATGGAACAAAGCACTGACGTCAATTACGAGATTAACCCTGAGCACAGGCAGCTGGAGGAGAGGCCTAAACACCAATACGCAAAGCCCAGCCATCGCGATCGTCAGGTACCAGGCCCGTTCCGACTGGGAAGGAGGGTTTCTCCTATCCTAACCCAGGTCCCCAAATTTTCAGTCAAACCCCATCGACAATCAAGGACGGAAATTCCGTCCCCCCCCTTTTTTTTTTCTTTCGGTGGAGGGGAGATGGGGGAGCGGGGGTGGGGGGAGGTGCGCAGGATCGCGAGAAGGAAGGCGAGAACTAGCAGAGAGATGATAGCCAGAATCCGGGCCTATTTTTCTCTCTAAGTAGGAATGACTTGAGTCGGATGAAGCATCAGTTTTTCAAGGGATGAATCCGCCGACCGAATCCGGGAGAGGAATGGAGGAAGGGACGACGTGGGGGAGGGGGAGGGGAACGGGGAGGGGGAGGGGGGGTAGAAACGGCCAGAAGATGGTCGTCTAGAATGTTGGTTGGGAATGGGTTGGCCTTTATTTACTGATTTTTTTTTCCCTTGTTTGAAATGTATTTCTGAAAGTGGGACGAGACGACAGCGCGCAAAGCAGGATCCAGCGCGCACCCCCCTCCCCCCCGCCCGCCCGCCCCGAGGGTCTCCGCGGGCGTCCGCGGCCCGAGCCTCGCCTTCCTCGTGGCGCGGCCGCGCCTCAGTCAGACGTCAGTCAGTCAGTCGGTCTGTCAGGCGGCTTCTCACCTCCAGTCCCCGCTCCGCTAGGCCCGAACCATCTCCCGACCGCGGCGGCGGCGGCGGCGGCGGCGGCGGCGGCGGTGGCGGCGGCGGCGGCGGCGGCAGCGCCCGGCCTGCACCTTCACGGGACGAGCATTCGGGCCCGCCCAGGAGGCGGCGACCGGCTGCCAAGGGCGAGGGGCAGCGGCGGATCCCGAGGCCGCGGGTGAGCGCCGGCGGCGCACCTCACTCGGAGGACGCCGGGGTTCCGCCCCGCTCCATGACGGCCCGGCCGAGCCCGAGACGGGTGACTGAGCCGGCGGCGGCGGCGGCGGCGGCGGCGGCGGGGGCGGCGGGGGCGGCGGGGGCGGGCTGACGGGGGGCCCTGGCACCGAGATCCCCGCCCCGTCCGCTGGGGGCGGCGGCGGCGGCGGCGGCGGCGGCGGCGACTCGACTCCCGCAGCCCGCACTGTGACTGACGCAGTGGCTGCGGCCCATGTGACCGGGGCCGGGGCGGCTGCGAGAGTCACGTGACCGGGCCGCGCCCCTCCCGCAGGCCGAGCGGGGGCTGCCTGCTGGCTTGCTGGCTCGCCCGGCGTCGCCCGCGGAGTTGACGTGCGGACTGACGTGCGGGACGCCCGCCTGGGCCCCGCGGCCTAAGGGGACAGGCCGCAGCGGGTTCTGCGGGAGCGGCGCCCGCGTCAGGCCGGCCGGCCGACCGAACGATCGAACCCGGCTCCCGGCACACGCCCTCCTGCGCAGCCCGCTAGGGTGGCGCCCCGGGGCGGGGCGGGGCGGGGCGGGGCGCAGCCGGGTCGACCGGTTCTGGGGCTCAGGTGAAGGCCCGGCCCCCGGCCGCCCGAGTCCCGCAGCGCTCCGCAGGGCTGGGGAGGGAAGGGTGACGTGGATGTCCGCAGCACGTCGTCCACAGCTGCGTGTGACTTTAGTGGGGGAGGATGAGCCGGGCCCCCTGCATCATCTAAAAAAGAAAAAAAAAAAACCATCGGGAAGCCTGGCGTCGTGGCAGGCGTGTAGTTCGAGCACTCGGGCGGCCGCGGCCAGCAGGATCGCCACGAATTCGGCCTCTGTGGGCTTCTTAGTGGACTCGGGGCCGGTCTGAGCTGCTAACAAAACCCTGTCGACACAACAGGCGAGAGCGAACACACACACACACACACACACACACACACACAGCCTTTCTGAATACTCCATCACCGCTCAACATTCTGCCAGTCGGGACAAGACCTAATTTAATTGAGATCGGTGATTAGATAGAGAAGGTTTAAGGTCTCCTGGAACCCAGTAATGGTACTGCAAGAAAGGTGGCCTCTCCGTGTTGATCTGAAAAACATACAATCCTGCCATTGGTGTCACAGGTCACCTAACTTGCTTTGTTTATTTGATGGCACCTCGTGAAGATTCTCCACCACTAACACCTTGAAACGTTTCACTCGTTATTTTTAAATTAAAGTTTTCATAGTTGGTAATCTCACAATTTGGGTGTCCGATCTCAACTACACACTGAGTTCTAGGCCACGTCTCAAAAACACTAAATAGGCCTGGCCCGGTGGCACACATTTTTTTTTTTTTTTTCGAGACAGGGTTTCTCTGTGTAGCTTTGCGCCTTTCCTAGAACTCACTTGGTAGCCCAGGCTGGCCTCAAACTCACGGAGATCCGCCTATCTCTGCCTCCCGAGTGCTGAGATTAAAGGCGTGCGCCACCACCGCCCGGCTGTGGCACACACTTTTAATCCCAGCATTCTGGAGGGAGAGGTAGGAGTATCGATGTGAGTTTGAGGTCAGCCAGAACTACACGCATATCCAGCTCCAGGCCAGTCAAAGCTAGATAGTGAGACCCTGTCTCAAAAAACAAACACTAAATATATCCTAGAGTCCTTAAATTTTTATCTTTTATTTTTTGAAATAGATTTCTTTCTTGGCGGTCCTGGAACTCACTCTTTAAACCAGCCTGGCCTCAGAGATCTCCCTGCCTCTGCCTCCTGAGTGCCTGGATTAAAAAATCTGTGCCACCACTACCAGACCTGAGAAAGGTTCTTGTTCCTCAGTTAATTATCTCTGGAAACACCAGACACTGACACACCCAAAGTACCTCAAAAATGTCCCGGGCATTTCTTAATCTAATCAAGTTAACGATAAAAATTAACACAGCCTGGTGTGATGATACCCACCCAACCCTTGGGAGACAGAGTCTTACCTAGCTCAGGAGAGCCTAGAACCCACTGTGTAGCTGAGAATGGCCTTTGCCTCCCCTGTGCTGGGGTTGCAGATGTGCACTGTTATGCTTGGCTTAACAGTCCTAACATTGTTCAAAGATCTGATACTCAAGGCAGTCTTCCTAGGTGCTCCTGTAAAATGAAAAACAAGTTACATACTTCCGTTGTACAATGGAGTGGAGAAAGCATTCACATTCCAAAAGTGGGGAATAGGAAAACAGCGAGGAAAGATCAGACCAAGGCAAGACCCAAACCCAGCAGGGTAAATGTCCAGTCTTGCAGCTCCATGTTCAGTAGCTGGGGTTTGTAGTGGCACCAACTGTGTTCCAACAGGCTTGGGTAGTCTGGGGTGGGGTGTAGTGGGAAGGCTCTTGCTTAGCACACACGCGGCTCTGGGTCCAATCCCTAGCACCACAAACCCCTAGTACCTCTGCAGTATAAAAAGGAAGAGAATCCTACTATTCTGTTTTGTTTTTTTAAAGATAAAATACATGGGCCAGTGAGATGGCTTGGTGAGTAGAAGCCTGACAATATGATTTCTGTTCCAGAAGCCCTAGGTGGGAGAAGACAGAGTCCCAAGAGTCATCCTCCGGTATCTATACATGCCCTGTGGCTCCTGTAACACATGCAATAACAACACACAAATACTTGTGTTTTAGAGACAGATTCTCACTATGTGGCCCTGGCTTGCCCAGAACTCACCAGGTAGACCAGGCTGGCCTCAAACTCACAGAGATCTGCCTGCCTCTGCCTCCTGAGTCCTGGAACAAAAGGCATGCACCCCCATATTCTTCAATTCTTTAAATTTAATTATATGTATGGTATGGGGGTGTGCTTCTGTGTGGGTTAGTGCAGTGAGAGTAGCACCCCAGAGACCAGAAGAGGGTATCGGGTCCCCTGGAGTTACAGGTGGGTGTGAGATGCCCTATGTGGGTGCTGGGAACTGAACTTGGGTCCTCTGCAAGAGCAGTAAGTGCTCTTAACTACTGAGTCATTCTCCAGTCTTTACCATGCTTTTTTCTTTTCTTCTTCTTCTTCTTCTTCTTCTTCTTCTTCTTCTTCTTCTTTTCTCCTTTTTTTGTGGAGAACACTTTCAGGAGACTGGGATGTACTTCAGCTGGTAGAAGAGTGCTTGCCGCTCATGAAAATCATGGGTTCCATTCCCACACTGCACAAAGCAAGTGTGGCATTACATGCCTACAATCTTAGCACTCAGATGTGGAGGTAAAAAGATCAGGAGTTGGTTGGTTGTTTGGCTGATTGGTTTTTCAAGACAGGGTTTCCCTGTGTCGCCCCCGATGTCCTGGAACTCTGTAGACCAGCCTGGCTTCGAATTCACAGAGATCCACCTGCCTCTGCCACCCAAGTGCTAGGATTAAAGGCATGTACCACTACCGCCTGGCAAGGATCAGGAATTTAAGTTTATTTTCAGGTACAGAGTAAGTTCAGGGCCAATTTAGGGCACATGAGACACACCTTCACCTCCTCCGCCCAACAAAGCGAATTTCAGGATGAGTCAGTTCAGAGTCAAGTTAGTGAGTTCATTGAAAAAGGTTTTGTTTCTTTGAAATAGAGTCTAATACAGTCCAGGCTGGCCCTGAACGCCTAACCTCTTTGCCTCTATGTTCTCTAAGTGCTAGGATTACAATTGTATCCCACCACGCCCAGCTTTTAAGTGTTTTATCAGTGGCCACATACACAATCTTGTCAGCCTCTGAAGATACATTGTTTAAAAGGTTTCTAAGGAACTTTGTTTCTTTTAGTTAATCAGATCCTAGGCCGGTTCCTGAGGTGCTGTGGATATGGATAAAGGCTGATAAGATAAAGCTACAGACCTGGGCTGCAGAATGATTTAACCATTAAGATCACTTGCTGCTCTTTGCAGAAGACTCAGGTTTGGTTTCAAACACCCACAGGGCAGCTCACAACTGTCACTCCAGTTCCAGGGAATCTGACACCCTTTTCTGGCCTCCATGGGCACCAGGTGGGCTTGTAGTGCACAGACATACATGCAGGCAGAACATTCAATGGCAAAAAAATAAATAAAATAAAATAAAATAAAATCTAAAAAACAACAATCCATAGGTCACAGAAGTCTGAGGAATCCCTTACCATACTAGGTCACAGTTCAGAAGTGTTTTAATCATAAAGTTTGCCATCTCCATTGTGAGATTTTTAGAAAATTACAAGGTCACAACTGGGAGAGTCATAAAATTAAACTCAAACATCATATGCGATTAGGCCTTAAATATGATTACTGCTGTTTTAACCCTCTTGTGTGCCAAGGCTTGCCAAGTGCCTCCCAGCCCTCAGGAGGCAGAGGCATGAGGGTCCTATGAGTTTGAGATCAGCCTGATCTGCATAGTGAGTTCCAGGACAGCCAGGGATACAAAGTGAGACTCTGTTTCAAAACAAGAAAAAAACAAAAAAATCTCAAACTAAAAAGACTCATTTAAAAAAGAAATGTCTCTGTTACACAATCTCAATAGTGAGTTTTGTTATCTGTGACAAAATTCTTGACTCTCAGCCCATGAGAGGATTAAGTAGGCTCAGGGGAAGGGGACTCCGTTCCTCTCCTCTTCTGAGCTCTCCCTTTCTCTCCGTTCTGCCTGAGTGCCACACTCTGTGGGGGGGTGTTTGTTTTTTGTTGCCCCCCCCCAATTGCCTGCCTGCTGCTTTTCACCCTAATTTGCTGGTGCTCTTCCATCTGTTTCTGATTTCTGAGAGGTGACACAGATCTTATCTTTAGACCTTTCCTCTCTTTCTCTCCGCATTATCTTTATTTGGCCATCAGGGTCAGCATATTTTCTGAAAGGTCTAAAATTTTCAGTACTATTTTCTTCTACAATTTTTTTTCTAAAAAAAAAAAAAAAAAAAAAAAACTACGTCCTATGAGTTTGCACCAAGACTGTGTCATCATTGAGAAGTCCGACCTGAGCCTGAATCATCATTGAGATTTCCAGCATGAGCCTGGTTACCGACTTCCATTCCAACAAGCAAGAAGATCACCATTACCCCCCAAGGAACTCATAATGGGGCTGGAGAGATGGCTCACTGTGAGAACATGGGGTGGGGGGCCTGAGTTCACTTCCCAGCACCCACAGGGCAGCTCACACCGTCTGTGACTCCAGTTCCAGGGGACCTGACACCCTCCCACAGACATACCTGCAGGCAAAACACTAATACACATAAAATAAAAAAAAAAGTTACGAAGAAAAGAAACTGTAATAGGGTAGCTAGCTATGTCAAGCATCTGATGAAGTGGATTTAGAGAGCTCCTTCTTCGAGAGGGAGCTCTGTCAGGTTGCAGGAGGAGGAAGAGAGAGAGGAGAGATAATTACGTTCCTGAGATCTCAGCCCTAGATCAGGAGATAATTGAGGTAGGTCCTGACTCCAAGGAAATGCTGAAGTGATTTGGCAGTCTCCAGCCTTCAGGTCACTTAGCCTACCTACAGTTGGGATGAATTTCGAAATACCACATGGAGCTGTTTGGGTCTATTCTGTAATGTTTTCAGTAAATCTGGGAGCAACTTTAAAAAATAAAAGCATTTCTTTTCTGTGCGTGTCTGTGTGTGTATATATGTGTGGAGAGCAAAGGACAGCTTGCAATGGTCAGTTCTCTCTTTCTACCGTGTGGGTCCCAAGGATGGAACTCAGGATGTCAGGCTTGAGCAAGTGCCACTGAGTCATCTTGCAGGCCCAAAGTTGTCTCTTTAATTTTTTATCGCTTTATCTTACATGTGTGCATGTGTGTGATGGTGAATTGTATTGTCAGCTCTCTTTTTTATCTTACTGAGACACAGTTTCATTCTGAAGCTCAGAAAGGTGTGGAATTTATTATGTGCTCCAGGCTCGCCTCTGACTTGTGACAGTCCTCTTAAGCCTGGCAAGTGTCAGAATTACAGGCATGAATCATCACGCACTTTGGGTCTAAAATATTTCACAGGAGCTGGAGAGAGAGCTCAGGAGCACTTGCTGTACAATCATAAACATGGAAGTTCAGATCCCAGAGTTCATGTCAAAGCCAAGTATGGTCCGACCAACGACTGTAATCCTAGCACAGAGACAGGTGAGGCTGAGAGGACTTCTGGGACACGCTGGCCGACAGCCAGTTTAGTTAAAAACCACGAACTCCAGGGCCGGAGAGATGGCCCAGCCATTAAATGCTTAGGCTCACAACCAAAACAGGAGTGCTGGGTACCACAAGAGGCCCTGCCTCAAAATAAGAAGGCTGAAAATGATACCAGCAACCCTCCTTTGGCCACACATATATGCGCATACAACACACACATGAAATTACTTTGAAACATTTTAAACTTTTAAAGCCAAGTGGAAAACCCAAGGATTTTATGCAGCTAATTATATATAGTAGGAACAGTTCCATAAAATCTGTACTGGTAAATACAAAATATGATAGTTAATTAAATTTGGTAATTCAGTATTACTACTGAGTAAAATGAAATAGTTTTTACCAGGTGAAAACATGTCACTAATTATGATTCAAAGAAAATGTTTCCTATCAGCAAAAGTGATTTTAAGGCCAGAGAGGTGGTTTATTCATAGCTATAATCCCAGTACTCAGGAGACTGAGGCAGGAGGCTTGCTGTATGAGGCCATCCTGGAGTACTGAGTAAGAGACCAGCCAGGGTCACAGGTCAAGATCTTGTCTCAAAAACACAGCAAAAAAGGAAGGCCAACAAAATGGCTCAGTGGGTAAAGGAGCTTGCTGAGAAAGTCTGGCAACCTGAGTTCAGTCCCTGGAACCCACCTGTGTGAACACAGAAAGAAAACTGACTCCCCCAGAGTCATAACCCTACTCCCTGTTGATGCACTGGGGCTGTAACCCAGGGCTTCCTGCATGCTAGGCAGGCACTCTACCTACTGAGCTACATGCCCAGCACTATATTTTTTATTAGCATTTATTAATTATATATAATGATGGGCTTCATTGTGATGTTTTCATTCGTGGAAATAATATATTTGATCATATTCATCCATATACCCACTTTAGTTACCCTTCCCCTCTTACTAACTGACTTTTCTCAATTAGTCTCCCCTCTTATTTTCATAGCCTTTTGTGTGTGGGGGGGGGTGTGACAGACAGACCTAGTGAGGTTAATTTAGGGTTGCTTACAGAAGCATGGATGACTGGTTATTCACAGGAGCATAGACAACTTCTGCATTTTACTTCTGAAATAGTTTTACATACAAAAATAAGTCACCAGGTATCTACTATTAACCCAATAGCATACAATGCTGAGCATGTGTCTTGCTTGAAAGACAATTTTCCAACTCTCTTACACTCTTCTCTGTCAGCACGTGTTACATGGAAAAGTGATCAACTCCAATTGAAAACTGGGTGGGAGGAGCTGGAGAGATGGCTGAGAGGTCACAGGAGTAACACGGAAGCAGTCAAAGGTTCTTGACCTTGTACATGAACAGTAGGCTAGTCATAACACAAACAGGAAACCTCTTAAGGAGCAAACCAAAGTAATGAGACATAAACAAGCCAGCCAGCAGTGGACAATCACAGGAGTGAAATACCGGCCAAGTCCATGGAACCACTTGCGACATATTTCCAGTTGATATATTTCCACTTAGGTACATAATTCCATTTTATAGTCTTCTTCAGAATCACATCATTGTTTGCTCCTGGGATCAGGAAAAAAAAAAGTGGGGGAGGGCTCAGAGGTTAAGAGTACTGTGGGCTCTTCCAGACGACCTAGGTTCAGTTCCCAGCACCCACATCAGGTGGCTCATTATCTGTAACTCCAGCTCCAGGGGATCTGATGTGATGTGAAGGGTGAGAGCATCAGCATTCATACAGATACACACACCTATACATCACTAATAATAATAATAAAAATCTTTAAAGACGGAGTGAGAGAGCCTTAATCATATAGCTAAATGGATTTTTTTCTGGTTCTGTGAGACAAGGTCTCATGTAGCCCAAGTTAGCCTCAAATTCATTATGTAGCTCCCAAAAACCTTGAACTTCTGATTCTCCAGTCTCCACATCCTTTATGCCTGAAGTCCAAAGCAGGCAATGTATACTGTAGTGTGGACTCTGGAAATAAGCCTGCTGCAAATGTGTGGCAATGGTCGTATTCTTGTTTTTAACTGGGAAAGAAGTACATGTAGCAACCCAGTGGTCCTGTAATTTAAACTGATTAGTTGCTGCAATGACATTTCTTCTGCAAAAGCTTCACAGAGGAATATTTTGATTTGTAGACTGAACACCTTAAAAAGTGTGATCACATTTTCAGCGGAAGCTAATTTCCACAATTATTGAGTGTCTGGTAACAGTGGTGTGGTAGTTCTCCTAAGAGTTTCAGATCTCACATTATTTACAATTGCCAAAAAGCAGAAGTAACCAAGTGTCTAGCAGTAGGTAAATGAATGAACAAAGTGTGTTACACGATACAACACACTGCCATTCAACCTTAAAAGGGGAAGGAATTTGACTTGTGCTACTACCAGATGGGTGAACGTGAAGAAGACATTATGCAAAATGAATTAAACCAGTCACAGGAAAACCAACCACTGTTTGCTTCCACTTAGCTGAAGTAGCAAGAGTAGTCAAGTTTGCAGAAACTGAAAACAGAATGGCTGCTGCAGTGACTGGACAAGAGAGGAATGGGAGACTTTTAAAATAGGTATAGAGCGGCAGTTTTGCCAAATGGAAAGATCTCCAGAGACAGATGATGGAGATGGAGAAGATGGTTTCAAAGTGACATGAATGGCTTCATACAGCTGAACTGCACGTGGAAAAACAGAGGGAAAAGAAGAGAGAAGATAGGATTGAGGATGCAGCTCCCTGGGGAAGCCAGTGCATGAACATACAAGGCCCCCAGTGTGATCCCCAGTGCCACAGACAAAAACAGAGAAAAGCAAAAGATGAACAGGGTAAGCTTTATGCTTATTCTACTCCAACAAATGAAATTCACAAACAGGGCATGGTGGTGCAGTTCTGCAACCCAGCACTTGGAAGGCATGGGCAGGCAGGTCACGAGTTCAAAGTCATCTTCTACCACATAGCAAGTTTGAAGCCAGCAAGTGCTACACCAGTCTCTGTGTGGTTGTTTGAAGGGGAATTGCCCCCACAGGCTCATAGTTTCCATTTCAGGGATGTTGAAAGGGCTCATTGGGTAAAGGTGCTTGCTGCACAGCCAGGAGACCCAAGTTCCATCCATCCCAGAACCCATGCAAGGGTGGGACAAGAAAAACAATTCCTCAGAGTTGTTCTCTGATTCCCACGATTCCCACATGCATGCTGTGGCATTCGGACCCACATACACATACATCACATGCATGCTAATAATGAAGAAAACTAAAAATCTACCCTCCCCTTGCCTTAAGTACAGACAATCCCAATAATAATTTACCCTGTTGTGCCGTCAAACTGTGTATGACAGATAAATCAGGGTATGCTCAGCCTTATCACTTTCATTTGTTTGAAGTTTGTTTTGGTTTTTGAGGCAGGGTCTCATGCAGCTCATGCTGGCCTCAGACTTGTTATGTAGCTAAGGCTGGCCTTGAACTCCTGATCCTCCTGCTTCCACCTCCCAACTGCTGGGATTACAGGCTTATGATCCCTGGTTTAGAGCAAAAGAAAAATTTTGAAAAATCCTGGAACACAAAGACCACTGTCAGTATATTGTTTAATAACACCCTTTAAATGCCTGTGTTATCAGATGCCTCATAAATCTGTTCAACTAAGCTTTTTCTGCTCCATACAGTTTGGCGGTATCTTTTTTGTTTGTTTGTTTTGTTTTTCGAGATAGGGTTTCTCTGTGTAGTTTTGGTGCCTGTCCTATATCTCGCTCTATAGACCAGGTTGGCCTCAAACTCACAGAGACCCACCTGCCTCTGGTATCATCAACAGTAACACATCTTAGCCAGGCAGGGTGATCTCATACCTGTAATCCCAGTGCTTAGAGGCTGCGTTGAGGCAAGATGATTACTGCATGTTTTAGGCCAGCCTGGGCTACATAGAGAACTTGTCTCATAAAACTAAAGACAATAAATAAAAACACAATTTAGCAGACTGCACTTCCAGTTGAACTGAGTTAGTATTTTCCTAATTTGGCGAACATTCTCACAGGTATTGTTCTATGTAGACTACTCTTAGTGGCTAATTCTCCAATCGGTTTTTTTTGGTTTCTTCAAGACAGGGTTTCTCTGTGTAGCTTTGCGCCTTTCCTGGAACTCACTTGGTAGTCCAGGCTGGCCTCGAACTCACAGAGATCCACCTGGCTCTGCCTCCCGAGTGCTGGGATTAAAGGCGTCTCCAATCGTTTTGAGCTCAACATTTCCTTTGTGCAAACATCTGAGCAGTTCTAGTAGCACCCATCAATTTATTAAGTTGATGATAGATTAATAAAATAAAAATTGGTTACAAAATAAATCTAATGGGCTAGGGAATGTAGCTCAGTTTGGAAAGTACTTGCCTAGCCTTGGGGGAGAGGACAGGAGGGGGGTGACCCTGTGTTCTACCTCCAACATTGACTATGGTGGTGGCACTTGCCTACAACCAAGGTACTCAGAAGGTAAAGGCAAAAGGATCAGAAGAAGTTCAAGGTCATCCTCTATCATAGGTACCTGGGACCAAGTCTTTAAGAGAAAAAAAAAAACCAAAAAAACGAAAAGCTATTTCAATTTAATTACCTCAATGATGGGCTACATTACATATTATAAAAAATATTATATTAACTACTCTGCCAGACTCTTTTGAACTTGGCCTGCCCATATTAAGACATATCAGTCTGGATATGTAGTTTTTGGCTGTTGCAATCCAACATGATTTAATGATTAACTCTGTATCAGTAAATGACTATCATTGTTTGGCTACCACATGAGTCATTCAGAAGCAAACTTTGGTGTACACCTGTAATCCAAGGACTTGGTTGGCTGAGGCAGGAAAATTGAGAGTTTGAGGACAGCCTGGACTATATAATGGGTTCAAGGGTAGCCTGGGCTACATAATGAGACCCTGTCTCACAAAAAGGAGGAGGAGCAGGAGCAAGAAGAGGAGGAGGAGGAGGAGGAGGAGGAGGAGGAGGAGGAAGAGGAAGAAAAAGAAAGAAGGAAGGAAGGAAGGAAAAGAAAGAAAGAAAGAAAGGAAAGAAAGAAGAAAGAAAGAGAAACTTAGCAGCCTCCTTTTCTTTTTTTACTTTTTGTAAAGAAACTTGGGGGCTGGAGAAATGGCTCAGAGGTTAAGAGCACTGGCTGCTCTTCCAGAGGTCCTGAGTTCAATTCCCAGCAACCACATGGTGGCTCACAACCATCTATAATAGGATCTGATGCCCTCTTCTAGCATGCAGGTATACATGCAGAGCACCCATATAAATAAAAAATAAAATAAAATAAGAAACTTGGTTCAGCTGGGTGTGGTAGTGTATACCTTTAATCCCAGTGCTCTGGAGGCAGAGGCAAAGGCAGGTGGATTTCTTTGAGTTCTAGGCCAGTTTGGTCTACAGAGTGAGTTCCAGGATAGCCAGAGAATACAGAGAAAACTTGTCACAAAAGAAATTCAGCTATGATGGGATATTCTGTGAGAATTCTCAATGTCTTCATTCTAATGGTTGCATAAACCAGTCATATTTGGGAGAGGCTGGAAGTGTCAGGGGTTAGGGATCACCAAGGGCAGTTTATAGGCTATCTACTCCATTATTCTTTGAAGAAAAGTGGATCAACAGAAAATGCAGTTGTAAACACTGTCTTTGTTGTGATTTTTGAGATGGTCTTATGTAGCCCATTTGGCCCTGAAAATTCTCTGTATAGCCAAGAACAACCCTGAACTCTTTTTTTTTTTTTTTCCTGGTTTTTCAAGACAGGGTTTCTCTGTGTAGCTTTGGTGCCTGTCCTGGATCTCGTTCTGTAGACCAGGCTGGCCTCGAACTCACAGAGACCCGCCTGGTTGTGCTGAGATTAAAGGTGTGCACCACCACCACCACCACCACCACCACCACCAGGCTCAACTCTGAACTCTTGATCCTCTTGCCTATATCACTCAATACTGCACTCCATTTAAGAGGTGCTGGGGATCAAAGCTAGGTCCTCATGAGTGCTAGGAAATCACTCTACCAAGAGAGTCACATCCAGAGTCCTATTTTTCATTTCATTTCATTTCTTTTTTTTGAGACAGGGTTTCCCTGTGTAGCCCAAGCTGTTCTATAACTTGCTATGTAGACCAGGCTGGCCTGGATCTCAGAGATCCACTTGCCTCTGCCTCCCAACTCTTGGGATTAAAGGCATGCTCCACTACTGCCTGACACTATTTTCCATTTCTTAAAAAGAAAGATTTAGGGGCTAGAAAAATAGCTCAGGTAAGAGCACTGGCTGCTCCTCCACAAGACCTGGGTTCAATTCCCAGTACCCACATGGAGGCTCACAAAGCATTTGTAATTCTAGTTGGGTGAGGGGAGGGTGAAGAGGCACTAGGCACATCAATAGTGCACAGACATTCATGCAAGCAAAACACCTATACACATAAAAGATAATTAAAATATAAAAGTGGAGTTTTGTTATAAGGATTCTAATGTCAACATTTAGTGTCAGTTCACCAAGTTCACAGACGAAATGCTTCCCTCATTCAACTAAGAATCCAAATAACACTAAGGCAAATATGAATGCTGATGGTTTTGTCCTAATCCATTTATTCATTCTGCCAACAGTTGATTCATTGAGCTCCTTTAGACGCCAGGCAACAGTCAGGGCCTCAGAGGCACGAGTGAGCAAAACTAAATCCTTATCTTCATAAAGTAGAACGGCCACATTAATGGAGAAGACACAGTTGTGAATATCCTCCCCCGCCCCCGTACACACACAGTCACATAACAGATAGTCAAGTATAAGTGAGGGAAAATCAAGGCAAAGGCATTGAACCAGGGGAGGGGCTAATTTAGGTAAATTGGCTAAGAGAACCCTTTCACAAAAAAATTTTGAACAGAAACCTGAATGTAGCTTTTCAATAACCATGAGCTTCAAAATACAAAAACATTATTAAGTCTTTAAAAAATTATTACTGCATAACAGATTACGCAAAGCCCAATGGCTTAATAACAAAATTTGCTGGACGGTGGTGGCACAAACTTCTAATCCCAGCACTTGGGAAACAGAGGTAGACAATCTCTGAGTTTGAGGACAGCCTGGTCTACAGAGCGAGTTCTAGGATAGCCATTGGCTACACAGAGAAACCCTGTCTCAAAAAGTCAAAAAACAAAACAAATAGGAGTGAAACAAAACAGTATTTATTATCTCCCAATTTCTGTGAGTCAGGAATTCAGGTCTGGCCTGGGGTTTTAGGTTACAGTTATTAGAGCTTCACTGAGCATGGATGACTGGCTTCCTTGTGGTTCTGGCATTTCTGATGAGTCAGGGCTGGTAAGGCGACTTAGCACTTCCTCAGGAGGTGTCTCCCCACGGTTGCTTGTGTATCCTCATGTCTCAGAGACTGGCCTGTCCTACAGAGTGTGTTTGAAGAGACAAGGCAGAAGTTATAATGCCTACCATGGCATCACATCCTGTTACCTTTGTTCCAGTCTATTCACATAGATTAGCCCTGATTCAGTTATGAGAAGGGATTACGTAAGATAACGCATGCCTGGAAAAAAAGGTCACTAAACTACCTTGGCATCATTTCTCTCGTATCTTTTTTTTTTCCTTTTTGTTTTTTTGAGACAGGGTTTCTCTGTGTAGCTTTCTCTCATATCTTTAGGATGATTTTAAATAATTACCCAGGGGCAGGGAACCCATCTATGAATAGCAGTCTTTTACACTGGTTCAATTTATTTCCTTATCTACAAGTACACCCTATATATACACGCACACCCTATGTACATTATTATTCTCAGTTCAAAGCTTATTTCCTCTTAGGATATATATTTAAGTGTTTAACTTTAAAGTCCAAAAAAAAACCACATTTAATAAATGGAGCTCTCAGCGGTTAAAGTTTTAAACTATAAATTGAGTTTAATATAGGTTAGCATCCATTTACTTTTTTTTTTTTTTTTTTTTTGCCTTTGTTTTTTGAGACAGGGTTTCTCTGCCTGTCCTGGAACTCACTCTGTAGACCAGGCTGGCCTCGAACTGCCTCCCAAGTGCTGGAATTAAAGGCTGACTGGGTACTGGCTCCGCCACTGCCGCCGCCATCGCCACCACCATCACTGCCACTACTACGGCCACCGCCGCCACCATCACCACCGCCCAGCTTGGCTATCCATTTACTTCTTAGTAAGTCTCAGAAGATTGTCTTTCAAGGAATTTTTCCAGGGCCAAGTGTAATGGTCCGTACCTATAGTCCCAGCTACTTGGGAGACTGAGGAATGAGAAGCATTTGATCCTATCAGTACAAGATCACAGTAGGTAATATTGAGAGACCTCTTCTAAGAAAAAGTTTTTAGGCATGGTAGTGCACGTCTTTTATCCCTACGCTTTCTAGGTAGCGGCAGGTGGATCTCTGGGTTAGAGGCCACTCTGGTTTACAAATCAAGTTCCAAGACAGCCAGAGAAACCCTGTCTTGAAAAACCAACAAAGAAAAGAAAAACTGAGCTGGGAGATAGTGGCGCACACCTTTAATCCCAGTGCTCAGGAGGCAGAAGCAGGTGGATTTCTGTGAGTTCGAAGCCAGACTGGTCTACAGAGTGAGCTTCGAGACAGGCTCCAAAGCTACACAGAGAAACCCTGTCTCCAGGAAAAACAAACAAACAAACAAACAAAAAAACAAAAAAAAATATTTTGTACTGTTAGTTAAGGAGTAAAGCTGTTTACAGTATCATTCCCCCAGTTTCCTTTTTTGATTTTTCGAGACAGGGTTTCTCTGTGTAATAGCCCTGGCTGTCCTGGAATTTGATTTGTAGACCAGGCTGGCCTCGAACTCACAGAGATCCACCTGCCTCTGCCTCCTGAGTGCTGGGATTAAAAGCCTGTACCACCCCTGCTCCCCTCAGACTAGTCTTGAAGGCCAAGGATGACCTTGAACTTCTGAAGTTCTCCCAGATTGCTAGATTAACAGGTTTGCTGACATCCCATTTGGTTAATATGAGGCTGGAAATTGAACCCAGGGCCTCAGTCATGCTAGACACACTTTACCAAATCCATTCCCTGCTTCTTAACTTTTAAATTTGTTGAAAAAGATTTACTCACTTGTGTATGTGCAGAGACCACAAAAGGTCAAGTGTCCTCCTCCATCTTTCTCACTGTTCCTCTGAGGCAGGGTTTCTTCCTGATCCTGAGGCAGGATCTTAGCTAGGCTGGAAGCCAGCAGGCCCCTGTGAGGCCCCTGTATCTTTATCCTCCCCACAGCCAGGAGGACCTCCCCAAAGCTTAGAGGACCACAGGAGGTTTGTCACGGGGAAGCCAGGATCAGAACTCCAGTCCTTATGACTGCGGAAAGCTCTCTCAACTGCTGAGCTCTCTCTCCAGCTCCTCTATTTGAGTTTGAATTCATTCATCTATTTTTTTGCAATAGGGTCTTACTATGTAGCCCTGGCTGTCCTGGAACTCACTAAGCAGACCAGGTTAGTCTTGAACTCAGAGATCCAACTGCCTCTGCCTCCGAATGCTGGGATCAAACAAAGGCGTGTGACACCATACCTGTCCTTAATTTGATGTTTATTTTCTTCTTCTGCTTATTCAGGGATTTGTTTTATTTTCCTAACTGCTAAAGTTACAAACATTTGTTTCAGATATCCCCCCTCCCCCAAAATTATAGCCAGGTAAGGCTGCTCACACATCTTTCATCCTGACACTTAGGAGGGTGAGTCCCTGTATCAAAAATTAACAGTAACAAAAGCCAAAAGTGAAATTTAGGGTTATAAGTTTTCCCAAAGTACTGCTTTAGAGACATTCAACGAATACTGATGTATTTAGTTTTCATCCTCATTAGTTAAAATAACTTTCTAAGCTGGGTGTAGTGCTGAATGTTGTTTGTTAATCAGAACACTTGATAGGCTGAAAGATGTCGAGTGTGAGGATAGACAAGGGTACACAGTGAGACCCTGCCTCCAAAAAACCTGACCACTTTAACAATTGACCTTGTCTATTCCTTCTTATATTCTTTTTCTGACATCTAATTTGACATGACATAGTTTGAATTCTTGATCCTCTTGCCTCCATCTCCAGAGTGCTGGGATTATTACAGGCTTGCCCCAGACATACATTTTTAATCCTAGCACTCAGGAGGCAAGGGCAGAAGGATCTCTGAGTTGGAGGTCAGCCTGATCTACATAGTGAGATCTTGTCTCAAAAACAAACAAACAAACAAAAAAACCAAAAAAACAAACCCCAAAACCCACAAAACAAAAATAAGCATATAGCATCATGCCCACTTTATGTACTGCTAAGAATCGAACCCAGACCTTCCAGCATGTTAGGCAAACACTCAGCCAGTTGAGCTACATCCTCTGCCCCCAAATCAAGATTGTTGAACTAATTATATCTCTTTTCTAAAAAGTTTAAGGCCACAGAATTATGTGGCTAAACCTCACATTATAGTACATTAGTTTGCTTTTTAAAATATTGTACAGTATTTCCCTATCCCTGTTAGATTTAAACTGTGTACATGTTATGCCAATATAGCAGCTTATCCCTAGTTATTCATACTCATGAAGTCACATGGGATCAGTTACCATACAACCAGTCACACATTTTGCCTAGCGTTCACCAGACTGAGGGTTCGGATTGGAAAAAAAATATAAAATGTAATGTTTATGAAAGTTTATGTGTCTATGTGTAGGCCAGAGGTCAATGTCACACGTTGTTCTCAATTGCTCTGCTCTCCACCTCATGTAGAACAGTGTCTCACTGAATCTGGAGCTCACTGACTAGGTTGGCCTCCCTATGAGCTCCATGGATCTGCCTACCTCGGTCCCTTCCATTTTACTGACTGAGGCACTGCTCTCACCCTTAAAAAACAATCTTGTAAATATAAAGTGAGCAGGGGTAGGAGATGGTTCAGCAGTTAAGCACACTCTTGCAGAAAATCTGAGTTCAGCTCCAAGCATCCACATCCACAGCTCACAACTGCCTGCCTCCCTGGGCTCCCACACAGATGTAGGGCAGATAGACCTAGACAGAAGCAGACCCACTAAAAGAAAAAGAATGCCAGGTGTGGTGGCCCAGCAATGAGGTGGAGGAGGGGGGTAAGAAGTCCAAAGTCACCCTCAACTACCTAGGGAATTGGATGCCAGCCTGGGTTATATGAGACCGTGTCTCAAAAAACCAACCAAGAGCCCTCCTGAGATGTTTGGTTCTTCAGCCAAGACTCCAGCATGACATCAGTTGTACCAGTGAAGAAGAAACTCATGGATGCTGAGCTGGTTGACATGCCAAGCTGGGTGGTGACTTTATCCAAAAGGCAAGCCCTGGAGTACTAGGGCTGTGCCCAGTATTACCAATCCAGCAACACGAGGAGAGAGCACAGCTGGGGTCATCACCGTGCCGGCACCCACGTGCTCTTCAGGTGCTGGCTTTCTTTCTTTCCTTTTTTTTCTTTCTTTCTTTTTTTCCAAGACAGGGTTTCTGTGTGTGGTTTTGGTGCCTGTCCTGGATCTCACTCTGTAGACCAGGCTGGCCTCGAACTCACAGAGATCCACCTGGCTCTGCCTCCCGAGTGCTGGGCTTAAAGGCATGCACCACCACCGCCCGGCTAGTTGCTGTCTTTCTTATGTGCAGGTCGCAGGAAGGGCCAGTACAGAGGACTCTCTGCAATCCTGAATATGACCAAATGCTCAGTTCCATCTATGAAGAATTCAACTATGGCTGAATCTTCATAACATGACAAAGAACTAATGTCTAATAAAAAGTGACTAAGTGACTGGGTACATGTAGAAAAACACAGATGACAAAAAAAAAAAAAAAAAAAAAAAAAAGAACCCAAGAAACCAGAAGGAAATGAATGATAAGCAAAGGAACAACCTTAACATGGAGCTGGAGAGGGGGCTCAGCAGTCATGAGCACTTGCTGCCTTTGCCCAAACCCCAGGTATGATTCCCAGCACCCACACAGCAGTTTCCAACTGCCTATAGCTCCAGCCACATGGGTCTGAGGAGGTATGGGGGTCTGATGCCCTCTTCTGGTCTCCACATGCTCTCACACAAATGTGATGCACATCAACACACATATAAACAAGTAAATCTTAAACAAAAAACAAAGAAACATAAAAACTTGAAACTTACATCATTCCCATGTACTGTATTAGGTTCCTTGAATTTATATATTCAGGACAGAAAAATCAGAATAATTTTCTGAGCACAAACATAAAAATAAAGCACATTTATTAACAGTAGGAAAGCTATACTTAAAATAACAATGTATCAAATCTCACTGTTGCTTGAATTCCTAAAGGTCTTATAATAAAAAACCTGGAGCCAGATATTGGGGTAAATGCTGAAAGAGCAGAGAGACAAAGGAACAAGCCACAGCTACTTCTCACCTCGCCAACTACATGAATCTTCTGACTGAATGTCTGAGTCCTCAGCCAAAAGGGCTCCAGCTGAAAGGGTCTTCAGCTGAAGAAGCCTTTAGTTCCTGTCTCCTCACACCTTATATACCTTTCTCTGCCCAGCCATTTTACTTCCTTCCTAGTGCTGGGATCAAAGGCATGTGATTCCCAAGTACTGGAATTATAGGTGTGCCACCACTGCCTGGCTCTGTTTTCTCTCCTAGACTGAGTATCTTATGTAGTCCAGGGTGGCTTTGAACTCACAGAGATCCAAAAAGACCTCTGCTTCCCAAGTGCTAAGATTAAAGGTTTGTGCCACCACTGTCTGGCCTCTGTGTTTAATCTAGTGGCCTGTTCTGTTCTCTGATCTTCAGACAAATTTTATTAGGGTACACAATCTATCACCACATCTCACATAATAAACACAGCAAAAAGAGCAACTTCTTGATATTCTGATGCAGTCCCTTCAAAGCCTGTCCTACACACCTTAATACATACCCACATAAGGCATTCATTTCAGAAGCAGAAAAAATGACATCATTGAAACCAATTTCCTGGTTTTCAGCTTTGATTATGTTCTACAGATGTATTTCAAATACTTAAAAAAAATGTCAACAACAAAAGCTGAGCATGGTGGCACATTATCTTTAATCCCTGTACTAGAAGCATCAGCAGGCTGTGAAATCAAGGCCAGCCTCCTCTACATAATAAGTTCCAGGCCAGCCAGGCCTACAAAGTGAGACCCATCTTTAAAAGAAGAAAAACAGCAAGAACACAATATTCATTCCTAAAATAAACGTCTTTATATATATAATATCCTTTATTAATATTCTATACAATGGCAAATACTTAGAAAGGTCTGAATTCTAACAAGCTGATCCAGCTAACCCGCTTGCTTGAGCATGTTTTCAGTTCCCCTGTGAGTCACACTGATGTTTTTGGTCCACTGGTCCAGTGTAGAGAGAGTTCTATTTCTTTTTCCTCTTCTTTGGTGGCTCATCATCAGAGCTGCTCTCTGTACTGTAACTGCTGCTACTGGAGGAGCTGGAGTCTGAGTCTGAGTCCGAGGAGGAGGAAGAGGAGGAGGAGTAAACTGAGGAGGAGGAGCTAGAGGGGCTGTCTTCCGAGTCACTGTCCTCTGAGGAGGATGAGGCAGATGTCTCGCTCTCCGATGAAGACTCACTGGCCGAACTGTCACTGTTAGAGGTACTGGAACTCGTGACACTCTTCGACCTATTCAAGTTAAACAAAGCATGCGCACATGGGAAGCTGACATTTCACACAGTGCTTACAAACCGCTCATGCTGAGCTCCTGCACACTAGCCCTAGGCACAGTCCATGTTCGGAGATTGCCTAACTGCTCTAACACATGCCTCCCCACTTTACAAGCTCTCTTGGATTTCACAAGGTAAATCTCCCATACTATGTCACACTGAGCATGCTGGCACATGGCTATAATCCCAGGAGGTAGAGGCAGGAGGATCAGGAGTTCAGCTACACAGTAAGGTCCAGGCATATCTGTCTCGCCCAAATATAAAGAAACAAAAGGAAGAGCAGGGCATGGTGGCTCAAGTCTGGAATCCTAGCACTCAAGCTGAAGTAAAAGGATCACAAAGAGTATGAGGCCAGCCTAGGCTACAGAGTAAGATCTAGTCTCAGAAAAATAAAACAGGGGCTAAAGAGAAGGCTCAGCATTTAGAAGCCTTACTGTTTTGTCAGGGGACTGGAATTTGGATCCCAGCACCCAATCCGGCAGCTCAAAAAACATCTTTAACTTCAGCTCCAAGGCACCCCTATACACGTAAATAAAATAAATCTAAGCTGGGCGGTGTTAGTGCAAGCCTTTAATCCCAGCACTTGGGAGGCAGAGGCAGGTGAATCTCTGTGAGTTCGAGGCCAGCCTGGTCTGGCCAGAGTGACTTCCAGGATAGCCAAGCCTGTTTCGCAGAGAAACTCTGTCCTGAAAAACCAATAAACAAACAAACAAACAAGTAGATCTACAAATCAAAAGCAAAACCAAACAATAAAAAACAAACCAATAAACAAGGCAGGCATGGTGGCACACACCTTTAAACCCTGAGCTTGGGAGGCAGAGGCAGGCAGATCTCTGAGACTGAGGCTAGCCTGGTCTACGTAGCCAGTTCCAAGCCAACCAAGACTATATAGTAAGTACAACCATGCCTAGACTTAACAGAAACATTTTTTTTTCATTTATGTGTCCGTTTATGTGGTATGTGTTTGTACACAAGTGCATGCCAGTATGCATGTGTGTATGAAGAGCAGAGGTCATCAGGTGTTCTCAATTGCTCTATACGTTTCAGAGGCTGTAGTTGAACTTGGAGCTCACTGGTTCAACTAGGCTGTATGCTCAGTGATTCACCAGGATCCACCCATCTCTAGCCCTGCTCCAGTACTGTGGTGGCAGGAACCGCCGATGCACCTCACTATTTACACATGTGCATGGCAAGTACATTATGTAACTGGGCCATTTTTCCAGTCCCCTCTAGCAAAATTTGGTAAGATTTTATTGTGAGATCCAGAGGAGGAAGTCATTTAGTATTTTCAGGTATAAGGATTCTAGAGCACTGTAGAAAAAGGAAAAAAAAATGGAGCTAATAAATTCCACAGAAGAAGAAAATATTAACAAAGACAGTTCCATCCCAATCTTCCTCCCTCCAGGTAGTGTAACCAAAAGCCACCTACCTCTTCTTCTTCTTGATCTTTTTCTCTACGTTACTCTCTCCCATGCTGAAGGACATAAGGGGAACAAAAGCTCCCATTAGTAAGAGTGACTTTACAATCCTCTGCTAGCCTCAGAACACTCTGCCTTCATTACATATGCTCAAGTGAACAGGATTTCTTGCTAGAATCAAGTGGAGTTTCCTGGGACAGGCTACACGCAGTACAGTCATGGCTGACTCAGTACATCTTATCTCATGTACATCAAAGCCAGTTAGTAGTTAAGATGACTGAACACACGAACTTGTTTCTTTTTTTGTTTAGAACTTTAACTACTTACTGAACAAGGCAACAGCAGCACAATAGCTGTAACCTGAGTTCCTAGAACTACACACGGTCATTTCACACTTTTACAAGAGCAAATTTAACCACAAGTTTAGTATTGTTTAAACAAAAACAAACAAACTCAAGACTGTATTCCCAAACATCATACAGAGCAATCTAGTGAGCTTGAGTGGAATGTACAGATGTGCAAAGCTCATATGTGTGAGCACACAAATAGGTTAACAGCTACCTTAGTAGTAGAGATGGGAGGTTTAGATATGCTAATACTTGTGAAAACCACAGTTAGTGTCTGACACAGGGTAGCCATTCATTAAAATCAGCCAATGCTTTTAGAAACTGGATTGGAGGTATACACCTGTAATCCCAGGACTCAGGGCACTGAGACAGGAGAACTTCAAATTTGAGACCAGCCTGAGCTACACAGTGAGACAATCTCCAAAACCCAAAATAAACAACAACAACAAAAAACCCAGCTAGTATTATAATGAACCTTTCAGCCCCTAGTCAATTCTGTAAATATTTGGGCAATTTCCTCTGGATACCATACGTAAACTTACCTTTGCTGCAATAATCTATTTTCCTTTTCTTTTAAAGCTTTCTTCAGCTCTGCAGTTCTTGAAGGCCTGTGTAGGTACTTTCTTTTTCCTGTGCATTCATATGTCCAATGTCCAAATTCCAAGCATTTCTGACATCTTACATGTTGCTTATTGGCTTCACTACAAAGAAAAAAACATAATACAAGCCTTAGAAGTTTTGTCTTGTGACAGTTTGACCTGAAAAAGCATACAGTGATGTTTACTCTAACAGACACAGAAATAGTAGAGTAAGTGGATCAATGCATGCATCCTGGGGCTCAACAGAACAGATCTTGGCTTCTCCAAGCCCACCATGCTGTTTCATGCTTATAATCCTTCACTTTTTAGGAAGTAAAGTAAGAAGTATGGCTGCAAGTTCAAAGTTAGCCTGAGCTAAAGATTGAGAGACCCTGTCTCAAGCAAAGCAAACATAAAAACAGGAATTAAGTTTTTCCACTCCAGTAATGATGCATTCAGACCAACATTTTTTTTTTCTTTTTTTAGTTTTTTCCAGACAGGGTTTCTCTGTGTAGCTTTGGAGCCCGTCCTAGAACTGGCTCTGTAGACCAGACCAGGCTGGCCTCAAACTCACAGAGATCCACTTGCCTCCGCCTCCAGAGAGCTGGATTAAAGGTGTGCACCACCACCATCAGGTTCAGGCCAACATTTTTAGTTCAGAATGCAAAGAATACAGATTTCTATTTTTTTTTTTTTTTGTAGTGCTACATATTAAACTTAGGGCCTCCTTCATGCGCATGAAGCAAATGCTCTACCACTGAAGTAGACCTCTAACCCATTAAAACATTTTAAGGGTAAATTTTAAGGCAGGTAAGGGTGCTTCCTGTAAGCCTGAAGATCTGAATTGGATCCCTGATCTGTGTGGTGGAAGAAGCAGAGAACTGACTTCAAGTTCCTCTGACCTCGATTCCTACACACACCCACCCACACACACACACACCCACACACACACACACACAAATTAATTCCCCCCAATAGGGTTTCTATATGTTAACAACCCTGGTTGTCCTAGAACTCACTTTGTAGACTAGGCTGGCCTCCAACTCAAAGTTCTGCCTGCCTCTGTTGTTGGAGGTTTTTGCTCTTTTTGGGGGCCTGCCACCCACCTCCCAAATAAATTCACACACAGAGGAGGCTTATTATAAATTATGAATGCCCGGCCTTAGCTTGTCTTAGTTTCTATCGAGCTTTACTTATCTTAAATTATCCCGTCTACCTTTTGCCTCTGGGCTTTTCCCGTTCTCTAACTTTTGTAAATCTTACTCTTACTCCGTGGCTTGCTAGTTGTGTAGATAGGTGGCTGGCCCCGGGAGTCTTCCTCCTTCTCTGGCTCCTTCTCCTCCCCTTTTCCTAGATTTCTTCTCCTATATATCCTCTCTGTCTGCCAGCCCCACCTATCCTTTCTCCTGCCTTGCTATTGGCCAGTTCTTTATTAGACCATCAGGTGTTTTACATGGGCACAGTAACACAGCTTCACAGAGTTAAACAAATGCAACATAAACAAAAGTAACACCTTAAAATAATATTCCACCGGGCGGTGGTGGTGCACTCCTTTAATCCCAGCACTTGGGAGGCAGAGGCAGGCAGATCTCTGAGTTCGAGGCCAGCCTGGACTACAGAGTGAGTTCCAGGAAAGGCGCAAAGCTACACAGAGAAACCCTGTCTTGAAAAACCAAAAAAAAAAAAATTAAAAAAAAAAATATTCCACAACACTCTGCCTACTGTGTGCTGGTATTAAAGGCATGTGCCACCGCTGCCTGGCAAGACTCCTGAAAACACTCATATGTTTTTCCTTCTCCTTCTCTCCTTCTTCTTTTTGCAGACAGGGTATCATATGTAGCCCTGGATAGTCTGGAACTCACTATGTAGACCAGGCTGGCCTTGAACTCACAGAGACCCACCTGCTTCTGCCTCCTGAGTACTGGGATTAAAAGCATGATCCATGACATCTGGACCAATACCCAGGTTTTTAATCTAATAAATCACAGCTTAGGTGAAAAACAAGGACATTAAAAGCAATCGTGTAGCATGGATCTTAAAAGGTCTTATTAATAAAATCAAACCTGAAGCCAGGTATTGGGGTGAACGCTGGAAGATCAGAGAGACAGAACCAGCCACAGCTTCCTCACCTCACCAATTCCTCAGATGATCCTGTTTCCTCAAACTGGAAACCTCTGAGTCCTCATCTGAATAGATCTCAGCTGAACTGCTGCTAAAAGCCTAAAAGCTTAACCAGCCAAAAGCTTCTAGTTTCTGGTCTTCACACCTTATACACCTTTCTGCTTTCTGCCATCACTTCCTGGGATTAAAGGCGTGTGTCACCATGCCTGGCTGTTCCAGTGTGGCTTTGAACTCACAAAGATCCAGATAGATCTCTGCCTTCGGAATGCTAGGATTAAAGGTGTGTGTGCCACCATTTTCTGGCCTCTTTATCTAGTGGCTCTTCTGTTCTCTGACCCCAGATATGTTTATTAGCATGCACAATATTTTGAGGAGCACAATATCACCACACAATCGGGTACTCAATCCATAAGCAGTATTTTCCTTTCCGTTTCACATACCTTTTGGTAGGTTTGAGAAACCGAGCATACCACTGTCACATGGCCATACAAAGGGTAACATTGCTAGAGGCTTTTGTTTTATGATGATGTCTTGCCAGACTTGATGGTGCATGCCTCTAATCCCAGTACTCCAGAGGCAGAGACAGGCGGAGCTCTGTGAGTTCCAAGCCAGCCTGGTCTACAAAAGTGAATTCCAGGACAGCCAGGACTGTTACACAGAGAAACTCTTGAAAAGCCATCTTGGGGGCTAGAGAGATGGCTCAGAGGTTAAGAGCACCGACTGCTCTTCCAGAGGTCCTGAGTTCAATTCCCAGCACCCACATGGTGGCTCACAACCATCTATGAGATCTGGCACCCTCTTCTGTGTACATAATAAATAATTCTTAAAAAAAAAAAAGAGAAGAAAAGCCATCTTGTCACTGAAATAGCCTAAGTCTAGAGCCAAAAGAACAAGTTTAAGAGAGAAAAGGGGTGAAATGAGACCCTAGTAACTTAATTTAGTACTCTTAAAATTAGGGTGTTTTTGTTGTTATTTGAGACAGGGTCTCAGTATGCAGCCATGAATGATCTGAAACTTGCTATGTAGATCAAGCTAACCTTGAACTAAGTGGAGGGATTAAAATCATGGGCTATAACACAACCCCCCCCCCCTTTTTTTTTTTTTTTTTTTGAGACAGGGTTTCTCTGTGTAGTTTTGGTGCCTGTCCTGGATCTTGCTCTGTAGATCAGGCTGGTCTCGAACTCACAGAGATCCTCCTGGCTCTGCCTCCTGAGTACTGGGATTAAAGGTGTACGCCACCACTGCCCAGCTTTACCTGGGCCCTTATCTTTCCTTTTTCTTCCTTTCCTTTTTTTTTTTTTTTTTTTTTTTTTTTTTTTTTTTTTTTGAGACAGGATCCCATTTATCTTAAGGCTGGCCTTGAATTAAATGAATTCCTGATCCTCTTGCATCCACCTCCCATATGCTGGGGATCAATCCCAAAACCATATGCTTGCTAGGCAAGCACTCTACCAACTGAACTACATCCCCAGCCCTCTTATTACATATTATCATCATCCCAGTTTTCCTCCAGACTTACTGCTCTGACTTTCCTTGCATTCAAGAAGTCTGATAAGGCCCTAGAAAGTAGATTGTATGGACAATGTATGTAGTGAGGAATGGGGCTCTTTCAATATAAAATATAAACAGTCAAGATGGGCAGCAGTTGCACATGCCTTTAATCCCAGCACTCGGGAGACAGAGGCAGGTGGATCTCTGTGAGCTCAAGCCAACCTGGTCTACAGAACTAGTTCTACAACAGCCAGGGCTGTTACATAGAGAAACCCTGTCTTGAAGTCTATATATATATCATATATAAAATACATACAGAAACAGTTACAAACACATACAATATCTACGAACTACATACAAGCAAATGGTAATGGCACAAAATGCTGAGAATGAAGAGAAAAAAAGACAGTTTGGCAAAACAAAGGCTCAACAGGTAGGGAAATGGCTCCAAGGGTAAAAGTACTTACCACCTGTTTGCTTTTTGAGACAGGATTTCCCTGTGTAACCCTGGCTGTCCTGGAACTAGCTCTGTATCTCAAGAAACCCACCTGTCTCTGCTTTCCTTAATACTGGGACTAAAGGCGTGAGCTATCATCATCCAAAAGAATAGTTAAGAACTACAAGACAACTACTGTGACCAAGGACAATAGATAGTGGAATAATAGGTTTGCTAAGTACAGATAACACAGGTTCATCTCAGATGAAGTCTTATGTTTAAATTATTACATTTTAAACTAGGCGATGGTGACCCATTCCTCTAATCCCAGCATGGGGGAGGCAGAGGCAGGTGGATCTCTGAGTTAGAGGCCAGCCTGTTCTACAGAGAGAGTTCCAGGACAGCCAGGGCTACGCGGAAACACTCTGTCGAAAACAAAACAAAAAGAATGGGACCAAAGGAAGTTAAAGGACCAAGTGTTTGCCTGCCAGAGTCCATCAAGTTCCTGCAACAAAATTTTTATCAGATGAGAGAGATTCAATAAAGGTGGAAATTTATTAACCCTTAACGAGCTAACTACATTTTATAGAAGAAAAAAATTCTTACAGCCTCAAAGCAGTTATACAACTGTCTACCTTTTCTTTTCCCGAATCCTCTAGTGACTCGGTCTTTTCTATGCCTTTCAGTCTGTCTTCAAACGTCACCATCCGCTAATGTATTTACAGTCCAACTAACTTGAAGAGGGCCTTTCCCTTTTTTCCATCACAACCTCTTATTTTCCACAAAGCCTTTTAGACTACCAGCTGTACTTGTTCCAGAGTGTCAACTGGTTCCACAATTAGGACTGTAAGCTGCCTGTCTTGGAAACATTTTTCTTCACACTGAAATTCTGGCATGGAGTGGTAGGTACTAAAAGAATTATTGACTGGAGGAGAGAACGGCAGAAAGTGAGACGGTAGATGAGAAATGAGTAGAGGCATTGTAGACAGGCTTGTTTCCAGGAAAGGCGATAGGAAGGAGACGGGGAATGCTGCGGAGGGACAAGCGGGAGACGTTTGGGTCCTCGGGGGTGAAGGTGTGGGATCACGCATCCAGGCTACCCTTGACAAACGTGTGGGACGGACGGGGGAACATAAACCACCCAGCGAACAACTCTTCGATCCATTTCGGACGCTCCGGAACCCGCTCAGTCCCGCAGCCCGCGCCAGCTCACTAGCGAGCCGACCGGCTCTCCACACCCACAGCCCTCCCGCAGACCCCACTGGGCGTCTCTCTTACGCCTGTCTCCGCGCTATAAGTCGATGCATGGGAGTCGCCATCTTGGAGCTGCCGGAGGCCGCCGCACGGGCTTTTGGGAAACTCCGAAGGGTGAGGCGGGGCCTTCAACTCTCCGAGTCGTGGGCGGAGCCAGACGGGCTCATCCCAACGGAGGTGATTGGTGACCACCGGCTGGTGTGTTACATCTAATGTGGGCCTTGGGTTTAGTATGAATATGACGAGGGCCTTGAAGGGTGGAATGGTGTAGTGTTCAGGAAACCTGTAACCCCAGCATTCTGGAGGCTAAGGCAACAGGATTGCCATGTGTTCAAGGCCAACCTGGGAAACAGTAAGACTCTGACTCAAACAAAACAAAACCAACAAAAAAGCCGGACTTTGGTGGCCCACTCCTTTAATCTCAGCACTCTGGAGGCAGGGGCAGGCTGTTCTTTGTGAGTTGGAGGCCAGCCTGAGGTCTACAGAGCAAGTAAGTCCCAGGACAGCCAGGACTATGCACAAAAACCCTGTCTCGGCGCCGCCCCCCCCCCCCCCCCCCCGCAAAAAAAGCTAAAAACCACACAAAAAAAATAGAGATGTGCATCAACGTGACTGGCTCATTCTGTCCGTTTGTTTTCTCCAAAGATATTTTTGGACCAGTATTTGTCGCAGTTTTTTATTAGATTTCTTTTTTTTTTTTTTTTTTTTTTTTGATGTGTATAAATGTTTTGCCTGCCTGCCTGCATGTATGTGTGTGTGCATCACCTGTGCGCATGCCAGGTGCTGAGGTCAGAAGAGGGCATCAGATCCCCTGCAACGGGAGTTATGGGGATGGAGGTGAACGCACATCTTCTGCAAGATCAACAAGTACTCTTCTTAACCACTGAGCCAGCTCTCCAGTCCCTATTTTTCATGGTTTTTTTTTTTTTTTTTTTTTTTTTTTTAAGATAATGTCTTTGGCCGGCCAGTGGTGGCATAGCACGCCTTTAATTCCAGCATTCAGGAAGCAGAGGCAGGATGAGATTGAGGCCACTCTTGTCTACCGAGTACCAGGACAGCCGAGGCTACACAGGGAAACCCTGTCTGGAAAAACAAAACAAACAAAAATAGTTTCCATTTACTCTAAGAGTTGAGTTACTGTTTTGAAATCTGTTTCCTAGAGCCTGACCTGCCCCCAACCCATGACCTTGGTGATCACATGGGTCTTGGTGAGTCCAAAGTGTTGTACCTAATTCACTTTCTATCTTAACTTGCATTACCAACCCAAAACTATCTTTTTATGTCTCTCAACACCTCTTTTGTGAGTTTCTTTTCTGAATTTGTTAAAAAGGAAAACTCTAATTATAAAGTCTTCAACTCCATCAGAGACCTGAGAAGGATATACTACCTGAGTAAACAGGAAGTATAGAGCAAACAACTTCCAAAAATAAGAAATGACAGAAATAGCTGGCTGCCTGGACAGTCACCCAAGGTTCCTCTGCAACGTTGGGGCATCCATCTGGTACAACACTTTGGACTCACCAAGATAGAATAGACAATGGAATATTTTCCCTGAATTTGTCAATGCTAATGGACTAGACATTGCTAATGTTAATTATTGCCTGTATATATTTGTATACAGTTATTGTACTTTTTGTATATAGTTTTTCTGTTAGTTAAAAACCTTCGCTTTTTATTTAGACACATGGGGTTTTTTTTTGTTTTTTTTGTTTTTTTTTGGCTTTTCGAGACAGGGTTTCTCTGTGTAGCTTTGCGCCTCTCCTGGAACTCACTTGGTAGCCCAGGCTGGCCTCGAACTCACAGAGATTCGCCTGGCTCTGCCTCCCGAGTGCTGGGATTAAAGGAACATGGGTTTTTTTGAGATTTATGTTTTCTTATTGCCTCACTGTCTCTCTTCTGTAAACCTGTTTTACAACTACTTGTGATTTTATTCCTTAAAAAGGACCTAAGAAATGGATTCCAGGCTGCTCTCTTTAACCCTTTAGGAGGCAGTTGCTGGCCAGCTCTTGTATGAACCCCAATAAGATCAAGCATGCCTCAAATTTGGTTCAAAATTGTGGTAGTGTTCTTATACTAGATGGGATTAACAACACCTGTTTTCCCAGCACTTGGAAGGTAGAGGCATGAGGATCAGAAGTTCAAGGTCATCCTTAGTTATAAAATGACATTGAAGCTACCTCTGGGTTATATAAGACACTGTCTAAGGAAAAAAGTTAATAAAGCAGGGCAGTGGTGATGCAGGCCTTTAATCTCAGTACTCCAGAGACAGAGCCACACAGATCTTTGAGTTTGAGGCCAGGCTGTTCTACAGAGTGAATCCCAGGACAGCCAGGGCTGTTACACAAAGAAACCCTGTCTTGAAAAGCCAAAAATAAAAATTAAAAAAAAAAAAAGGTCCTGATGGCACAAGCCTTTAATCCCAGCACTCAGGGAGCAAGGGCTGGCAGATCTCTGTGAGTTCAATGTCAGCTTGGTCTGTAGGGTAAAAGGATCAGGGAAAGAACACCCATAGGAAAAGTACCATGCCCTTGGCTTCATCCAGAGCTTGGAGAGTTGGAAATCCAAGGTGAACAGCCGACCAAAGTTTCCTATCATGGGATACTTCCACACTAAACTCACTGTGCATGCTCTAAAAACCCTATAAAAGCCTTCCCCCTCTGCCCAGCCCTGTGCTGTCTGTCTGCCTATTCAGAGGCAGCTGCCATGTTGTTCTTCTCCCCAATAAATCTCTTGTGTGAATTTTATTGTATGGTGCGACTTTGTGGTATTCCTTGGCTCCTGACCGCCAAGATGCCCTTGCCCAGGGGAAAACTCTTACATGGTCTACATAGTGAGTTCCAGGACAGCCAGAGTTACATAGTGAGATCTTGCCTCAAAAATAAGTAAGTGAAAAAAAGATGTGTGAGGGCAAGTCATTATACTGTTTCTAGAGTTCAGAACCAGCCTATTCCCTCAAGGTTGACAGCGTAGTTTTAAAATGGCTATTGTGACCCTGTCATTCTTTTTTACAGCTGGTTGCTGTAACTTCAAGAAACCTCATCAATGTAACTGGTAAACTGGATCCTTAATCCAAATCAAATATTTGCTGTGGCATCATTTGGGCCCTTTTCTAGCAGCAGCAGAATAGCTGAGTGAACATTTGTTTTGTAAAGAGCAGTGGCCACAGGCTGGGGAGAGTTTTTTTTTTTTTTTAATTTATTTAATTTACATCGGTGTGAGGGTGTCAGGTCCCCTGGAACTGAAATTACAGACAGTGGTGAGCTGCCATGTGGGTGCTGGTAATTGAACCCAGGTCCTCTGGAAGAGCAGCCAGTGCTCTTAACCACTGAACCATCTCTCCAGCCCCCTGGGGAGAATTCTTAAAGGCTAAAGACACCTGCTGCCAACAAACCTTACCTGAGGTTGACTCCTGATTGGTGGAAGGAGAGATCTGACTCCTACAAATTGCCCTCTGACCTCCACAAGCATACCATGCATGACACTTATAAATAAAATATAAAAACATTAAATAAATAAAGTAAAATAATATAAATAAAATTTGTTTACACAAATAAACTATTAATTAATTGATTGATTGATTGATTATAGAACAGTGGTAGGCAAAGGAACATGGGCCTTAGGACATGAAGGAGGCTCTCTGGGTCGAAGAGGTAAGAGTGGGAGCAGAAACTCCCTGGGGTGAAAGTGAGACCTCGCTTTAGTCACTTTACTTCCTTCCTTGTTTTATTTTATTTGAGACAGGGTCTCACTCTGTAGCCTTTGCTGGCCTGGAACTCACTGAGACTTGTGTGCTTCTGCTTCCTTAGTGCTGAATTAAAGGCATGCACAACCATTCCTGGCTTTCCACTTTCTAAGAGAGCCTTGGAGACAAAATACACAAAAGATTATGAGCAAGTCTCTTTAGATGCAGCTGCTCATGCTCTTCAGAGTCCTTAAGTTATAATGCACCCCTCTGCTGTGATATTTCAGAGTGATCATGGAATGAAAATGGGCACAGTAAAGAAATCAAAGTAGCCACTCCTTAGTGAGGAGAGGAAACGTTTATCCTGACTGCCAAGGCTGTCTCCTAGGAAAGCAAGGAGAATGGCAGGGCAAAGATTCCCAAGGTTAAATGGGAGCAGGAGCAAGGGGGCTTATGAGCTCGGCTCTGGTTTGTGACTGAGGGAGCCTACAGGCTAGCGTTGACCTTGACAAGTCAACAGGCACCACAGGCATGTTAACAGAGAGCCACAAACTTCTCTTGCCAGAGATTAGGAGAGTGACTCCCTTTTTGGCAAGCAGGAACTTTCCTCTAGCCTCTTGAGGGGATGGGGGCTTTTGTCTAAATGCCCGGCATTTAGAAAAGGACTTTCTGGCCGGGTGGTGGTGGCGCACGACTTTAATCCCAGCACTCGGGAGGCAGAGCCAGGCGGATCTCTGTGAGTTCCAGGAAAGGCACAAAAAACCCTGTCTCGAAAAACCAAAAAAAAAAAAAAAAAGAAGAAAAGAAAAGAAAAGGACTTTCTTTGTCATTGTGAACTCAGGATGAGCAGGTTCCTTCTCTGCAGGTTTAAACTTGCCTGCAGAGCCAGGTATTGTGGCACAGGTTTGCAATCTCAACATTTGGCAATGAGATTAGGAACTCATGATCATCCTTGACCACAAAATGAGTTTGAGGCCAGCTGGAATTAATTGAGACCCAGCCTCAAAAAAGAAAAACCACATAGGGTGGTGGTGCACGCCTTTAATCCCAGCACGCAGGAGGCAGAAGCAGGTGGGTCTCTCTGAGTTTGAGGCCAGCCTGGTTCACAGAGAGAGTTCCAGGACAGCCTCGGCTACACAAAGAACCCTGTGTTGAAAAACAACACACACAGACACACACACACACACACTCACAAAGATACATAATTGTTCAGTTGGAACCTCCAGTGAGCTAACTCCTGCATCTCCTGCAAGGTCTGAGAAGCCCTATTCCTGTCTCTCCAAACCCTACCCACTCAGAGAAGGGAAGGCACCAAAAAGCCCAGTTCTGCATTCTTGGTGGCTGTGGCAGCTCCTCTCCTGAAGTTTCCAGCTGACCAAGTACCTCACCTAAAGTGTTCAGCTTTTTTTTTTGTTTTTTTGATACAGGGTTTCTCCATGTAGTTTTGGTGCCTATCCTGGATCTCGCTCTGTAGACTAGGCTGGCCTGGAACTCACAGAGATCCACCTGGCGCTGCCTCCTGAGTGCTAGGATTAAAGGCGTGCGCCACCACTGCTCCGAAAGTGTTCAGCTTTTGACCATACTTGGGCACAAACCCAGCTTGTGGTGGACAGTCACCACTCCCTTGCCTACAAGCTATGTAATCTCCCTGCTTTAGTTCGGATGTGTGGCTTCTCTGACCTTAATCTCTGGGACTGGAGAACCCACCTGGGAGTTGCTTTGCTCAATAAACCTGTTCTACTTTTTTGTTGTTATTGTTGTTTGGTTTTTCAAGACAGGGTTTCTCTGTGTAGCTTTGGCGCCTTTCCTGGAACTCACTCTGTAGCCCAGGCTGGCCTGGAACTCACAGAGATTTGCCTGCCTTCTGCGACTTGAATGCTAGGATCAAAGACATCCACCACAATGCCTAGCAGGGACAGTCTTTTTAAAAAACAAAACAAAAGAACAAAACCAAACCAAATGAAACAAAAACAAAACAGCCTGTCAAGATGGCTCAGCAGTAAAGAGTACTTCCTGTTCTTGTAGAGGATCTGGATTTGGTTCCCAGCACCCACATGGTGGCTCACAACCATTTGTAACTTCAGTTTCAAGGTTTTTAACCCCCTCTTCTGGATTCTGCATGCACGTGCACGTGGTACACATATGTCATACAGGCAAACACTCATACAAATAAATCTTTTCTTTTAAATCACAACTGTTTTCTTTATGGAGAAATTAATTTGTGGGAAGATGCATATTATCTTCCATTGTACATACATTTCTGAAGCTTTACTAACTCAATGGGCAAGGATCTCAAAATATGACTCAGTGGTAGAGCCCCTGCCTGACATGTGCTAGGCCTGGGGTTCATAGAGGAGACAGTCAGTGTAGCCTCAAAGCTGGATCTACTTTTTGAGTAGCTATCAGCAACTTGGATGTTTTGTACTTAGGGGAGTCTCAGTTAGCCTAGTTATCTTCAAGTCTAGCCAGTTTCAGGGGACAAACAGTTCAGTTAGTGGTTTATATACTTTATGAGACAAGGAATGGGAATTTGGAGCTATGTCCGGTTTGTCACGGGTCAAAGGGCACCAGGGAAGGCTGCTCTAATCTGGAGGCCTTTTTCTGTCTAGTTAAATGCCGTGTGTGTGTGTGTGTGTGTGTGTGTGTGTGTGTGTGTGTGTGTGTGTAGCTGATAGCTACTCAAAATTGGGAGGAACAATTTACTTTGAGATGGGCATGAAATATAGCCATGGTTGACCTTGAACTCAGCAATATTCCTGCCCAAAGCCTTTGAAGTATTGGGATTACAGAAGTGAACCTCCATGCCTGGCTTATTTTATTTATTTAATTTGTAATTTTAAAGACAGGATATTATGTATCCCTGGCTGGCCTCAAACTCAGTACATAGTTGAGGATTTGCTACCATGCCTAGCTTTTAAAAGTTTGTTTGTTTATTTATTATTTAAAATAATTAAGTTAACCTACAAAGTAAATCTTTCTCCTCTTCTTCCTCCTTCTCTTCTTTTTCTGAGATTGGTGACCCAGGACTGTGACCCAGCATTTAGAAGGTAGAGATAGAACAATCAGGAGTTCAAGGCCATCTTTGAGTACATATTGAATTTAAGGCCAGCCTGGAATACCTGAGTGTTTGGGGTAGTCACCAGAGAAGACTGCTGGAGGCATGGGTTTAAGCCAATAGAAAGTTTTTATTAGCAGCTGGCAACTATACTGGATGTTTGGGATCCCAGTGTAGCACTGAGCCTTTCTCAGGGTGAGCTTTTAAGCACAAAAACCATGCTCTAGTTTGACATACTTCAGTTAACATGAACAGTTAGCCAGGAATGGAACAACAGAGCTAAAAGCAAGGTTAGTACATTTTGAGACTTTCTCACAACTATATGGACTTTGGTGGATTAGGCCTTTGTTTTAGTTTTTGGCAGGTAGTACTGTCTACGTGATGAGAACCTGATGGCACTTTCATCATGGAATCATTTGTGCTCAGGTCTGGGGGCCTGTTACAATGAGAACCTGTGGGGGGGGGAGGGAGAAAGGAAGGAAGGAAGGAAGGAAGAAAGGAAGGAAGGAAGGAAGGAAGGAAGGAAGGAAGGAAAATTAAGCATGAAAAAGGAACCCATTAGCAACAGGAACAATCTTGTTGGCAGCGGCTGAGCTCAGGGCCTTGGCCCCCACCCCACCCCAACCTCTTCCATTGTTAATTCCCGTAGGCTTCTGCTGCTGTTCTGGACCCTGCTTTGGTGTCCCCACCACAAGTCCAAGCACCTCATAATTTTTATTGTGGGCTGCAGTGACAGGTTGTCTCAGGGCAGATGCCACCCCCCACGCCTGATCCTGAGTCTCTATGTCCTTCTTTATTCTGTCTCAGATCAAGTCTGCCTGGCTCCTTCCAAAGCCCCAGTCTGTACTTGTCCCCTCTGACACTCCCTCTGACGTTAGGAAAGTCTGAGTTCCCATCCCATGCCATGCTTATTTCAAAGCCTGCCCGGGCCTGTCTGGATTACTTAGCTAGCCAGAACCCTTAGCTAGCACACCTTTTCTCTTTTTTTTTTAATTTTTGTTTTTCGAGACAGGGTTTCTCTGTGTAGCTTTGTGCCTTTCCTGGATCTCACTCTGTAGACCAGGCTGGCCTAGAACTCACAAAGATCCACCTGGCTCTGCCTCCCAAGTGCTGGGATTAAAGGCGTGCGCCACCACTGCCCGGCATCCTTTTCACTCCTACTTTAAGGAGAGAAATGTGAGACATTTTGGGGGCATTTATTTCTAGCTCTTGATGAAAAAACTTAGCTGATCCTGTACCCCCATATACACCTGAGCAAACCAGTTTGACTAATCTAAGCTGGATAAATCAGGGTCTCCTCACTGAAACTCACCTTTTTTTGGGGGGGAGGGGCAAAATTTTATTTTATTTATTTATTTATTTATTTTTGGTTTTTCGAGACAGGGTTTCTCTGTGTAGCTTTGCGCCTTTTCCTGGAACTCACTTGGTAGCCCAGGCTGGCCTCGAACTCACAGAGATCCGCCTGGCTCTGCCTCCCGAGTGCTGGGATTAAAGGCGTGCGCCACCACCACCCGGCTTCAAAATTTTATTTTATTTTATTTTATTTTATTTTATTTTATTTTATTTTTTTGTACTTCACATACCAAGTTCCAGGCTAGCCAGAACTGCAACATAGTGAGACCCTCTTTCAGGAAAATAAAAACCACAGGTAGGTCTTCAATTTTCATGCCTTGTAGAGTTGGCCCTGCACATACTTTTAGAGCCAAGAGGCAGCCAATGCATGGGGTGAGAGGTGGGGTGGGGGTGGAGAACACAAGTGTGTGTGGTGGTGGAATGGTAGTGGGAGCTTATTTATAAGGAAGTAATTGATTCCAATGCTTTTGGCTGGGTGTGGTGACCCACAGATGTAATCCCAGCATTCATTAGGCTTTGGTGGCAGGAGTATGGGGAGTTTGTGGTTAGCCTGGGCTACATAAAAAGTATTACAAAAAGAGAGCTGGTGAGATGGCTCCTGCTGTCCAGCATAATGACTTTAGTTTGATCCACAGGACCCACAAGATAGAAGGAGACAACCGACTCCCAAAGATTGCTCTTCTAACCTACATATGCTCACCACTCATTAAAGAAAAACAATTGGGAGCCGGGCAGCACACGCCTTTATTCCCAGCACTTGGGAGGCAGAGGCAGGTAGATCTCTGTGAGTTTGAGGCCAGCCTGGTCTACAAAGTGAGTTCAAGGAAAGACAGGGCTGTTATGGAGAAACCCTGTCTGGAAAAACCAAAAAAGAAGGCTGGGTGCAGTAGTACCACAGGCCTGTAACTCATGAAGTGGAGGATGGAAGATCATTACAAGCTCTAGGCCGGCCTCAGGTACATAGAACCAGCCAGGGCTTGTAAGTGAGACCTTTGTCTCCATAAGATTGGGCTGTAGGCAAGCCTGTAGAGCATTTTGTTGTTTAGTGATTGGGCTGGTGGTCCTGGGTTCTGTAAGAAAGCAGGCTGAGCTGGGCATGGTGGCATACTTCTTTAATCCTAGCAGTCACAGGCAGAAGCAGACCTCTTGAGTTTAAGGCCAGCCTGATCTACATATCAAAATTCAGGACAGCCAGAACTACAGAGAGACAGAGAGATCCAGTCTCAAAAAAAAAAAAAAAAAAAAAGAAAGAAAAGAAAAAAAAGAAAAAGAAAGCAGTCTGAGCAAGTCATGAGAGCAAGCCAGTAAGCAGCACTCCTCTATGGCCTCTGTATCAACTTCTGCCTTGGCTTCCCTTAGTGGACTGTGATTCAAGCAAGATATGAAGCCCCTTTCTACCCCAAATTGCTTTTGGTCATGGTGGTTCATCATAGCAGTAGTAACCCTAACTAAGACACCCTTGTTTTAAAAAACAAACTGGGTCTGGGCTTGTGTTACTCGCCTTTAATCTCAGCACTCTGGAGGCAGAGACTGGTATATCTCTGAGCTCAAGGCCAACCTGGTCTACATTGGAGTTCTAGGCCAGCCAGGGCTACATACCCAGTCTCAAACACACAAACAAACAAACAAACAAAAAACACAAACAAACCCCCAAAAAACAAAACAAAACAACAAACAAACAAAAAACCAAGAGAGAAGAAAGGGAGGCGAGGGCTAGAGAAATGGCTCAGCATTTAAGAGAGTGTACTTTTCTCCCAGAGGACTTGATTTAGAGTCCCAGTACTCACATCAGGCCGCTCAGGATATCTTGCTCCAGGAGATCTGATGCCTTTGGCCTCCACAGGCACCTGCCCTCAACTGTACATACCCATAAATGAACATAACATATATACATAACTTAGAATAAAATTACTTCATTTTTAGAAAGAAATAAAAAAAAAGGAAAAAAGAAAAGAGAAAGAGACTTTGGGCTAGAAGTACTAGGACCCTCCAGAATGTGCCTATATTGTCCTTTGTTGGCCCCGATTTTCTAGTCAAAACTGGTGATCCACTCTTAGTGAGCACAGGGCATATGGAGTCTTGAGGCTGGAGCAGGGAAGTAGTAGGAAACGTCTAGGGTCTCTCAACCTACTCCCTTGAGAGAATTGTATAACGACTCCAGTGACTAATTCTCAAAAGAAAAAAAAAAAGCCAGGCGGTGGTGGCTCATGCCTTTAATCTCAGCACTCGGAAGGCAGAGGCAGTCAGATCTCTGTGAGTTCAAGGCCAGCCTGGTCTACAGAGTGAGATCCAGGAAAAGCGCAAAGCTACACAGAGAAACCCTGTCTCAGAAAAAAAAAAAAATGTTTTTTTCAAGCCTGACGTGGTGGTGGCTCACACTTTTAATCCCAGGTTTCAGGAGGCAAAGGCAGGTGGATCTCTGTGAGTTCCAGGCCAGCCTGGTATACAGAGTAAGATCCAGGAAAAGCGCAAAGCTACACAGAGAAACCCTGTCTCAGAAAAAAAAAAAAAAATGTTTTTTTCAAGCCTGACGTGGTGGTGGCTCACACTTTTAATCCCAGGTTTCAGGAGGCAAAGGCAGGTGGATCTCTGTGAGTTCCAGGCCAGCCTGGTCTACAAACTGAGTTGCAGGACAGCCAGGGCTATTACAGAAACCTTGTCTCAAGAAAAAAAAAAAAAGAATAAATACAGTAAGTTATTTTTGCATTTTTAAACATGTGTGTGTGGGTTTTTTTTTGTTTTTGTTTTTGTTTTGTTTTTTATCTTTGGCTCTTTGTTGTTCTTTTGGGAGGCTGCAACCCAGCTCCTAAATAAATCACACACAGAAGCTTATTCTTTCTTATAAATGCCTGGCCTTAGCTTGGCTTATTTCTAGCCAGCTTTTCTTAATTTAAATTACCCTATCTACCTTTTGTCTCTGGGCTTTTATCTTTCTCTATTCTGTATACCTTTCTTTACTTTTTACTCCCTGGCTGGCTGTTTAGCTGGGTGGCTAGCCCCTGACATCCTTTTCTCCTTTTCTTGCTCTTTCCTCTTTGATCCTCTCTTCCTAAACTTCTCCTCCTACTTATTCTCTCTGCCTGCCAGCCCCGTCTATCCTTTCTCCTGCCTCACTATTGGCTGTTCAGCTCTTTATTAGACCAAGCAGGTGTTTTAGGCAGACAAAGTAACACAGCTTTAGAGTTAAATAAATGCAACACAGAAGAATGCAACACATCTTTGCATCATTAAACAAACGTCCCACAGCATAAACAAATGTAACACATCTTAAAATAATATTCCACAATGTGTGTGTGTGTGGTGTGTGTGTATGTGTATGTGTGTGTGTGTGTGTGTGTGTGTGTGTGTGTGTACATTAGCATACACATTACATGGATGTTCAGGGACAGCTTATTGGAGTTAGTTTTCTCTTTCCATCATGTAGCTCTCAGAGATTCAATTCAAATTATCAGACTAGGCGGCAAGTACCTTCACCCACTGAGTAATCTTGCCTTACTGTGGGGAGGCCGAGGAAGTCCTCAGTGAATGCATATTGTTGACATAAATATGCCCGTGTTAAGAACCCCAGTGTCTCAGACCCATTGTTAGTTAGCAAAATTCTCCCTGTGTCATGCTCAATGAATTGGCAAAGCCTTCCTCAGGATGTGTCCAAATGCTGACAGCTTGTAGGAAAGCAGCTTCCTCTTCTTTGATGTTTACAGCAGGAGACTGCTTCCCTATAGGGACCTCCCACCTTACCTAGAGATAACTCCTTCACCTCTGCTGTACAGAGTGACAACCTCCGTTCCAGGCTGTTTCGCAGAAGCAAATGTAAAGCTAGCCTGAGCTACACTGAACTGCCACAAAACAAATAAGCCAACAAATGAACAACTTTTGGTAGTGTGGTGTGGTGGCACACCCTGTGATTCCCAGCATTTGAGGAGTGAAGGCAGGAAGATTAGGAGTTCAAGGTCATCCTTGGTACGTGAGTTCAAAGCCAATCTGGGCTACATATTCTAGTTTGCTTTCCTGTTGCTGTGATAAACACCATGGCCAAAAACCACTTGGGGAGAAAAGAGTTTATTTGGCTTACAAGTTGCAGGGAAGCAAAGGAAGGAACTCAGGGCAGGATGCTGGGACAGAAACTTCAGAACACCACCTACCTGCTTGCTATCTCTGGCTCGCTCAGCTACTGGTTTTTTTTTTTTTTTTTTTTTTTTTTAAATGTGCATTGGTGTTTCATCTGTGAGTGTGTCAGATCTTAGAGTTACAGACAGTTGTTGCTGCCATATGGGTGCTGGGAATTGAACCTGGGTCCTCTTGAAGAGCACTCCTAACTGTTGAGCCATCTGTCCAGCCCCCTCAGCTACTTTTCTTATACAGTCCAGGCCCACTTGCCCAGGAATGGAATCACCCACACTAGGCTGGGCCATCCCACCTCATTAGTTGTGAAGAAAATGCCACAGGCTAATCTGATCTGAGAGAGTCTTCTTATGAGGTCCTCTCTTTTCAAGCGACTAAGTTAGTGTCAGGTGGACAACTGAAGCTAACTATGACACTTTCAAAACAACAACAACGACAACAACAACAACAAAAAATACATAGTTATTCCAGGCAATGGTGGCACTTGACTTTAATCTCAGCACTCGGGAGGCAGAGGCAGGCAGATCTCTGAAAGTTCGAGGCCAGCCTGGATACCTTAGAACTGGAGTGGTTGTAAGCTGTCCAAGTGGGAACTGAACTCAGGTCCTCCGGAAGAGCAGCAAGTGCTCTTCACCACTAAGCTATCTCTCTAGCCTTCTTCTAATTCCAAATTAAAAAAACCTTTGACATTGGTGGAAATGGCATAAATACCCATATTTAGTGGACTACAAAGTATTTATTCCTAAAAGGTAATGTGTGTGTGTGTGTGTGTGTGTGTGTGTGAGAGAGAGAGAGAGAGAGAGAGAGAAGAGAGAGAGAGAGAGAAACACCTCACAGGCTGGCTTTGAACTTGCATTATAGCTGGAGCTGATCTTGAACTTCTGATCTTCCAGCCTCCACAGTACCGAATTCTGGGATCATAAATCTGTGCCTCTACACCAAGCTTCAGTTATCCATTTTTGAAGAAAAATGACTCTATTACATTTGTTCCCTTTGCTGAATAGCCTATTTTATTTGTTTTTCAAAGCATTTCAAGAACACAGATGTTCATGCACTTTTTACTTTACAGTATAAAGTAGAAGCTGCAGTAGAAGCTGCTTTGGGATGCTGTCAGGCCCCTTTCCCCTTTGGAGGCTTTGCCTTTGACTTGTAGGAAGACTCCTGATGCTCCCAGGCAGCTCATGTCATCATCTCCTTGCTGTGTGTTTCTGCTCTTGCCTTTAGCTATAGCTGGTTTCCTGCGTCATTCCCTAGAGACCAAGTTAGGGCATGTGCTGCTACCATCCAAGTGTCAAACTGTAATCATCTGGGATATATTTAGATTTTGAACTCACACCGCATTTGAACATTAACTAGATGACAACAAGAAAATAAATGGTCCTCCTCTGGTTGTGAAGCAATGTCTGGGCAGAGAGCCACATGAACTTGCAGCTAGTCCACATGAAACGGATCCTGTATCACATTACAAGCTCTCTGACTTGCTTTTTTTTCCCCTCCCAATGCTAGGGATTAATCCTGGGTCATCCTACATGCTGGGTAGATGTTCTGCCACTGAGCAACACCCGTAGGCCCCTTGCTCACATTTTCTGAGGAATTCTGGAAGTGGGTCGATTATAGGGGTCAAAAGGCCTTAAAATCTTAATAAGAACCAAAGGGTGTCCTGAGACAAGTGAGCTGTGCTCTGGCCAGATGGAAATCAGACCAGGATCTGCTGAGTCCGGATGAGTATGAGCATCAAAATTAAAAATGGTCCAGAAACTTTAAATTGTGGGAATTAGATAACGGTCGATGCTGGGCCTGGGGGCAGCTGGGCTGAGTGGTTTCTGCTGTTAGCTGACAGGCCAACAGACAGGACTCGGAGTAGAGTTGGAATGTCAGCTGCTGAAGATGGAAGAAGGCCCAGCCTGGGGCTGGTTGAGGAGAGGATGGATAAAGAGACTGACTCATGCCAGGAAAATTATTGGTGATCAAGGGGCTTAGCGTTAAATTTGATCCTATCAGCTTATGAGGCCTGTAGAAGTCTGTGTAAAGTTCATCTAGCATTTAGGATCATGAAGAAGCAAAGGACAGGGACTGCGAATGATCCTGCAGAGCAGATGTGTAGGAGGAGCAGCCTAAATAAGGGCAAGAGTGCTTGGCTTTGGAAGAACTCAATGACATATAGTGCTGCTAAGGAAGCAGACAGTTTGACAGTCAAATAATGACATAATGATGTCACCCACTGATATGGGGTGGAATGGAACCATATTTGTTGTTGTTGGTAGTGGTGGTGTGTGTGTTTCATGTGACACAGGCTGACCTCAAACTCACTGTGTAGTGGATGATGACTATGGGGTAGTGTTATAGAATGCAACATAGAAGCCAGTTTACATGATTGCTTAGGGAAAGAGCACAGGGCTTTGTGCATGCCAGGCAAGCAATCTAGCAACCAAACCCCACCTCAGCCCAGTTTTTATATCAGAAAAGCATAATGGAAAATTCTGCAGTAGAAACAACAGGAGACTAAACTATACTTGACTGCTTTCTTTCTCTCTTTTTTCCTTTGTTTTTCGAGACAGGGTTTCTCTGTGTAGCCCTAGCTGTTCTGGAACTTGCTCTGTAGACCAGGCTGGTCTCAAACTCACAGGAATCCACCTGCCTCTGCCTTCTGAGTGCTTGGATTACTTTTCGTAAGCAGTCAGCCCCCCCCCCCCCCCTTTACACAGAATCTCCTTGAAGATCCTGGCTAGACTGGAAATTACCATAGAGCCTAGGCTGCCTTCAAACTCACGATCTTCCTTTCTTACCTCTCAAATGTTGGGTTACAGGTGTGGGCTACCACATCTGGCTGCAGTTCTGGAATTTAAGAACAGGGAGTTGCTTTGACTAAGGTCCCTTGTTCAACTCACTGTGAGATGGGGGAGGCCAGAAGAATATCATTACTCAAACATGGAGTTTCATGAGGACACAAGTGATAGGCCAAAGGCCAGGATTCCAGTGACCACTTGGTAGAGGGGGATTATGAATTCTCAATTGACTGAGAACCTTTAGTCTCTTGGTGGGTAGCTTATGAAAGTCATGTACTTAAAACTAAGCAAGCATTGTTAGTGATTGCTCAGAACTAAGGTGTACCAGAGAAAAACATCAGATAACGTCCTGCCTCTAAACCGCTCAGCTGCTTACTGAATGAGAGCCTGTGTGCTGCCATCCCAGCAGCGCCCCTAGTGCCACACGGCCCGGGAACTCCACTGCTCTGCAGCTGAGACTCTGGGAACCCTGCCATCCGGATTCTTCACAATTCTCAAATAACTTTTCTTGACTTTGTGTATTTAAACATCCAAGAATAGCCTCTTGAGCTATAAGTTTGATGATTCAGGAAACTATTTTTAGCAGGATGAGTTCTCTGTGACTAATGCTATATTTTATTTTGAGAAAAATAGTTTAAAAAGATTGATAGGGCTGTGGCTTTCTTTCTTTTCTTTCTTTCTTTCCTTCCTTCCTTCCTTCCTTTCTTCCTTCCCTTCTCCTCCTCTTCCTCCTCCTCTCCTTCTCCTTTTTTTTTTTCATTTTGGGAAACAAGGTTTCTGTGTAATACCCCTGGCTTTCCTCCCTTTGTAGACCAGGCTGGCCTCCAACTCAAGAGAGATCTTCCAGCCTCTTCCTTCCAAGTGCTGGGGTTAAAGGCATGCACCACCACAGCCAGCATGGTCTGTGGCATTTTAAATGGAAAATAGTGCTAGGGCCAACAAGGCAGGTGAGGTACAAAGCATTCTTTTTCCTTTTAGTGGTTTAGCCAAAGGCTGGAGAAGCCTTCTAATAGAAGGAAGGCAGAGAGCATCTCAGCCTCTTCCCCTCTCCTTTAATTGAGATAGTCTTACTCCATAGCTTTGGTTAGTTGACCCGAGATTCACTATGTAGACCATACTGGCCTTGAACTCACAAAGATCCTCTTGCCCTGCCTCGCAGGAGCTGGAATTAAAGGTGTCTGCTAACAGGAGAAGGTCAGCAAATCTTTCAGACTGATAGGACACTTTGGGCTAGGCAGCCTGGACCCTGCCCAGCACTTAATTACTCACAGATGAGAGAGGATTCTGTCACAAGGAAAACCAACTCAGTCATAGGGGCTATGTATCTCCTCTTAGAGGCAGGAGAAAAATTGGAGGTTGGAAGGTCAAGTCCAATCTCAAAAAAAGATTAGCTAATTTTGTTTTTTGAGCTGTGTTTTGCCATGTTAACCAAGCTAGCATTAAACCCTTGGATCCAAGGGATACTTTTTGTTTGTTTTTATGACAAGGTCTCACCAGGAATGGTGGTGGCTGCCTATAAACAAAGCACTTGTGGGGTAGAGGCAGGCAGATCTATGAGTTCAAGGCCAGACTTGTCTACATAGTGAGTTCCAAGCTAGCCAAGGACAATCATGCTATTTCCCCCCTACCCCCACCCCAGAACATCTATCTCTCCAGCCCTCAAGGGAACTTTTAACTTAGCTTTCCAAGCAGCTGGACCAATAGATGTATAACACCATGCCAGGCTGACTCTTCAAACTTCAAACGTGTCATGAAAATTACGTAAGATGTGGCTGGAAAGAAGACTCAATGGTTAAGGACACTGGCTACTCTTCCAGAGGACCATGGTTTGATTCCCAGAACCCATAGGCAGCTCACAACCATCTATAACTCCTGTTCTGGGAATCTGATGCCTTCTTTTGGCCCCTGTGGGCACTACATGCATATGGTGCACATACATATATACTTATACATGTGTATATGCAAATGGTGTATATATATATATATGCAGGCAAAACACCCATACACATAAAATAAATTAAAAAAATTGTAGGGGCTAGAAAGATTGCTCTGCTGTTAAGTGCTCTTATAGGGTTGGGAGTGGTGGTGTATGCCTTTTATTCCAGTGCTTGGGAGGCAGAGGCAGGCAGATCTCAGGTGGATTCCTGAGTTCAAGGACAGCCTGGTCTACATTGTGAGTTCCAGGACAGCCAGGACAAAAAGAGACAGGGTCTCACTGTGTAGACGTAGCTGGCCTTGAACTCTCAGAGATCTATCTGCCTCTGCCTCCCCAGTGTTAGGATACAAGGTGTATGCTACCATACCCAGCTTAGTTTCATTCTTTTTTTTTCAAGGCTGCATATTTTGCTGCATGTATAGGTATATGGAACACTCGAAATATCCATTTACTGTGCAAAGCTCTAGGTTCAACCCCCAGTACTTACTGAAAAACAGCAACAATAACAAATCCCACTTGTGGACATTTAGATCTCTACTTTTTGTTTTGTTTTTTCAAGGTAGGGTTTCTCTGTGTAATCCTGGCTGTCCTGGAACTCTCTCTGTAGATCAAGCTGAGCCTGCCTCTGCTTCCCCAGTGCTGGAATTAAAGATGTGTGCCACCACCACTCAGCTGGCTATAGTTTCATCCAGGTTGGCCTTGAATTTATTGTTATTCTAGATCTGGCCTGATCCTCCTGATTCTAGCTCTTGATTACAGGCATGTACAGCTATGCCCTGCTCCTTTTGGCTATTTTGAATATGTTCCTTTCTTTTCAAGGTCTCACATAGCCCCGGCTGGCCTTTACCTATGTAGCCAAAGTTAGTCTTGATTTCCTTCTGATTCTTTTGCCTCAGCCTTCTAACTGCTGGGATTACAGGTGTTTGCCACTATACCAGCTTCTTTTCATTTTCCTAAAGGATTTTCTTGTCTCCAGTCATTAAACCCTATCACCCTTTCCAGGTAGCATCTGATAATTGTCTTTAGCTTAATTGTAGAAATCCTTCTGATAATTGGCAAATTTAAAGGTGGTAGCGTTTTGGCTACTAGAGCATGAAATGCCTCCAGAGGCAGCAATAAATTCAGAGACTCTTCTGTCAAAGAGAAGTGGTAATGTACTTTATTTTCTTGGATGTTTGTTTTTTGAGTGATTGCTCTTACTTGGATCTGTCCTCTAGCAATACAAAACTTACTGTAGGCCCAATGGTGTGGGGGATGGGGAGAAGACTAAGCAGGTAAAGGCACTTGCCAAGCCTGATGACCTAAGTTCAATGCCTGGAACCCACAGTGGAAAGAGAGAACCATGTACCCCAAGTTGTCCTCCGATCTCTACATTTGTACCATGGCACATACACATATAGATAGGTAAATGTAATTAAAATAAATAAATAAATAAAACCCTTACTGTAGTCTTTAAACCATACCAAATATCTATTGCTAGTTTTTGCCACTTTACCACAGCCTTTTTCTTTTGTGAAAAGTCTTCCTTGTCTCTACCATTTTGTGCTGATAGCCTCTGTTAGATCAGGACTGATGGGGTGAAATAAAAGAAAGGGGAGACCAACTTCTTATGGAATCAGAATGGTACTTTAATCAGAACAACTGTAGGACAGCGTTCTCTCCTCAGGAGTGGAGACTGTGTCAGGACTCTGGGGACTTGGGGTTTTATAGGGCAGTCAAGGGAACTTTTGGGTGGGAAGATTTATTCTACAGACCTATTTTCTGCTTTCCCAAGCTCACAAATTTCAGTGGAGTCCTTACTGTGTAGGCATCCATGCCTGGAGTTCTGACATGTTGATCCCCGGTCTGGAGCCTCCCTGCTCCTAACTCCTTGCTGATATCTACTCTTCATGCATGGAGTTTTTCAGGCGCTGAGGCCTGTAGGTTATTAACTCCTCACTCATCACCTTTTACTAACATCCCTTTGTAATCCAGGCTGTGTGAGTGTGTGTGCATATGTAAAGTTGGTATATGAGGATGGCCATGTGTTGCACAGAAGCTTGAGGAGAGAACAGGTGTTCTGTTACTCTCTGATGTAATTTTTGGAGGCAGGGTCTCTCTCTCTGAACCTGGAGCTCTAGTTTTTTTGGACAAAGCTGGTAGTCAGGGAGCCCCTCCAATTAAACTCTTGTCTCTGGCCTGATAGGTTCTGGATTACAGGCGTGGGTGAGAGTGTCTAGTACTCCCCCCCCCCCCCCCCAAGACAGGGTTTCTCTGTGTAACAGCCCTGACTCTCCTGGAACTCGCTTTGTAGACCAGGCTGGCCTCGAATTCAGAGATCTGCCTGTCTCTGCCTCCAAGTGCTAGGATTAAAGGCCTGTGCCCCCACTGCCCAGCTTCACATTAAGTATTCTTAACTGTTGAGCCATCTCTCCAGCCTCTAACTCACATTTTCTTGAGGCTTACACGCTGTAAGGCAATCATAAAAAAAAAAAGTCACAAATAAGTGAAACTTCAAAATTCTTACAATTTTGTGGTGTTGGGGATCCAAGACCTTAAGCATGCAAGTATTCTACCACTGTGCTATATCCCCAGCCACAAAACAACCGGAAACTAGAAGACTCAAGATTGCAATCTCTGTAGGCCAATTATCAGAAATGCTTTGGAGCTACTCTCCAACTCTCAGTAACTCCCTGGTTAAACTGGGGGGGTCACTACAGTGTAAGATTCTTTAGCTTAACCCAGGTATGTTGGAGCATTCCGGTAATCCCAAAATTAAGGATGTAGAGACAAGTGCATTAGAATTTCAAGGTCATCCTTGGAGGCTGGCCTGCATGAGATTTTGTACCCCCCCCCCAAGTGCTATACATATGCATTAGTCATAAAAATTTGCCACTGGTCTTAGCAGACCTTCTGGTCCACAGAGCGTGTTGTCTGGGTCCTTATTTCCAGCTCAGGGATATGACTCATCTGACCTAAGGACGTGAGTGGTGAAAAGCAGGCTGAAAGAGTGGATTCCTGTCTTGGTTAGCGCTTGTCTCTCACACTCACTGAGCTTCACGTAGGGCTCATCTGATACAGTAAATGCAGGATTAGCTCGCATTCACCGCGGGGACTCAGAAAAACCGCGGAGGGCCTGCGAAGCCACCGCCGGAAGTCCCACCGCGCTGACGAGACACAGCGGAAGTGGGCCCCACGCGGCTCTCAGAAGCATTGTCTCACTCCCGCTCGCCTACTTCTGGAAGGTAGGCGCTCTACAGCTCACCGCGGCTGCGGGGGCTTCTCTGCGCAGGCTCAGCCGACAACCTGGCGTCAGACCGCTTTCGTCCTCTCACTTCCTCCCCAGTTTCCTGTGCCAGGACGTGACGCCATCCCTACGTCTCCGGGGGGCGGAGCCTCAGGAGGAAAATCGTCGGAGCTGCGGGGGGGGGGGGTGTCTCGCGAGAACATTCCGTTCCTGCGCAGTTCTCGCGCTGCAGCCCTGCTCCTGTCGCAACGAGAGCCTTCGAGAGCTTCTCCGCCCCCGCTACCGGCGCCTCCTCTGCTGCCGCGGAGCCGGAGCCGGCCTGAGCGGCGGAGGCTCGTCGTCTTCAAGGACCCAAGCACCCTCGTGGACGGTCGCCCGGCTTCGCCCGCCTGTCCGCGGCGCCCCGTCAGCCCACGCGGCTCGCCCTTTCCACGCGCCAACCCCGCCGGGGTCCGTGTGCAGTGTCGGCGGCCGGCCCTGGGCCCGAGCCCGAGCAGTAGCCGGCGCCATGTCGGTGGTGGGCATAGACCTGGGCTTTCAGAGCTGCTATGTCGCTGTGGCCCGCGCCGGCGGCATCGAGACGATCGCTAACGAGTATAGCGACCGCTGCACGCCGTAAGTGTGGGCCTGCCCGGCGGGGTCGCCTCGTTGTCCAGTTGAGGGTCGGCAGGAGACCCCTGCCGATTGCCGGGTCCCCCCGTGGCTGCCACCTGCTTCGGAGTCTGGGCCTGCGCCAGGCGCGAGGCCTTTCCCGCGGGCCAAACGAAGGCTTTGAGCCGGTACTCTTGATCGGCGGAGGGCACGAGTAGGAACTGAAAGGGAAGGCAGGCCTGAGACCGTAGGATGGACCGCCCTTCCCTCCTTTTTTGGGGAGTGGGGTGGGGTGGACCTGAAACTAGGGTCCAGGGCTTGCTGAGCTTTGTTGAACCCAACAGAGGTGGGAACTCTGCACACAGAAAGCGTTTAATAAAAGTTAACTTGAGTAGATGGTGGCCTCCAGACTGGGAAGCGGTCTGAGGCCCACGTGAGTGGGGGCGGGGTGGCGCCCGGAAGATGTGGAGTCTGAGCACCCAGTGCTCAGGCCCCTGTTCCCGGCAGTTCGCCATTGGGGTGGTCAGTATACATAATAAGAGATTTAATAAAATTGATGCTTTTCTTAATAGCGTTTCAGCCCTTTCTCCCTATCGTTTCTGGATATTGAGTTATGTTGGGTCATTCTTTGCCCAGTCTGCTCACCTCGTCCTTAGCGTTGCACTTTTCCATGCTAATGAATTCCAGCCGGATGCTGGCCACAATTGTTAATGCATGACTCAAGGGCTCACTTTGACTTCTAGAACTTACACGAAGTTATGGGACCAGTGTAGACAAATCTCCAAAAAAGATGACTCATAACAGGCTTTTTTTTTTTTTTGAGTGAAAGGGAGCCTACCTTTTCAATATATGTAGATAGTTTTTTTTTTTTTTCCTTAAAGGACAAATTCTCCCCATGTAGCCCAGGATGACCTCAGATTTGCTAATCCTGCCTCTGTATTCCAATATCTGGGATTACAGGTGTGTTAAAAATAGAACTTTTTAAATCTACTGAATTCCACTTAGACAAACTTTTGAAGAAGCTCTGTTATTTCTGGGTTCACAGTTCTGGTTCATTGTTCCATCTCGAGTTTTAAACCAGTCTTCTGTGGTAGGTTTCTTGTAGGCCAGGCTTCTGAGATCACTGTGTCTGAGAAGGACTTTGAGCTCTTGATCCTCCTCCCTCTACCTCCCACAGTGTACAGGTATATACCATAACACCGGTCTTATGCACAGCTAGGGATTGAATCCAGGGCTTCAGGCATTCCATACAAGCACTCTAGCAACTAAGCTGACCAGTCCTCAAGTTTTTTAGTGCCACAAAGCTCTGGGACCATTATCAAAAATATTTTTTGAACATTTTGCTCACCTGCCCCCTTTGTCTGTCAATCTGCATTTCCCATTTGTCATTTTTGTGTATTTTTTGAGACAAGGTTTTTCTGTGTAGCCCTGGTTGTCCTGGAACTCACTATATAGACAGGATGGCCTGGAGATCTGCCTTCCTTTTGCCTCCCAGAGTGCTGGCATTAAAGGTGTGCACCACCACCGCCTGACCTCAATTGCCATTTTTTTTTTTTTTTTGTTTTTTTGTTTTTCGAGACAGGGTTTCTCTGTGTAGCTTTGCGCCTTACCTGGAACTCACTTGGTAGCCCAGGCTGGCCTCGAACTCACAGAGATCCGCCTGGCTCTGCCTCCCGAGTGCTGGGATTAAAGGCGTGCGCCACCACCGCCCGGCTCAATTGCCATTTTTAAACTGGGTATTCTGGCCTGTATTTTCCAGAGGTATATCATGTACTGCTTTTTGAAAAGTGTTAAAATTTTGCTTCTAGGCATTTTAGCATTAATTTCATATTAGATTATGCTTCCTCTGGGTTCTCACTTTTATCTCTTAAAGTCATCTTCCTAAGGAAATTTTAACAGGCTGAAGAAACGGGCTTCTTGGTCCTCACCTGCCTAGAATTGATTACACTTTAGTGGGGGGAGGAGGAGAGACATGACCTGAGGAGCCTGAGGCTTGGGAAGCAGTGCTCCTATCTTTCCTTCAGATTGCCTTAACCTGTTACCTCTAGACAGCAGCTGTGGCAGAAGTTTTGTCATGAATTATTTGAAACTTTAGTTGTTTTCCTGATGGCAATTAAATTTGCATAAAGACTGAATAGGTGATTAGATAGACCATGTGTCTGTGTCAAGGTAGCACCGACATCCTGCCTTTGCCTTAGTTTCCCAGGTGTTTTTGTTCATAGCCACGCAAGGAATTATTATTTTTTTCTTCTTTTTTTGAGATGAGGTCTATCTACATAGCTCTGGCTGTCCTGGAACTCACTATGTGGACCAGATTGGCCTCAAACTTACAGAAATCTACCTTCCTCTGCCTCCTGAGTGTTAGGATTAAAGGTGTGCACCACCACACTCAGCTGTAATTTCTTTTTTGAGGCCTCAGTGTTTCTCCACTGGCTTTGAAAGAACGACAGAATGTGATACTCCTGAGTGCTGGAATCATGGTGTGCACCACTATGCTTGGCTTCATTTAAGTGCTCTATGCTATGTATTTGATGAACAGATTTCTGTGGTGGAGGCTTGGCTTCCCAATGGGAGCAGAAAGCACAGGGCCTTTGCTTCAGGTTGTAGAAGAATGGATTTAGATCTCATAAGTATGCAGAGACTGTTGCAGCTTTGTTTTAATGTGAAAGTGGAAAGGTCCAGGTCTCAGTGGTTTGGCTGTGACAGATGTATCTCATTTTCAGTCTAACACGCTCCCACTTGCACTAAGTCTGCAAAGGCAGATGAAGCTTTATGTATGTACTTCATTTCAAACTGGGATTGACTTAAGCCAGAGGAGTAGCCAGGTCTTTGCATTTCACCTCCTTTAGCAGATACCAGTGTGACTGGTGGTATGTGTTAAGTACTGGAGATTCTGTGATGAACAACAAAATACCCAGTCTTGCCGTCATAGGCATGGTAATGGAAAAAGCCACATGCTGAACAAGGGCATACTATTACTATCTGGTGAAGAACAAAGTGGAAAAGTACAGATAAAGATGAGAGTGTAACAGAGAGCTGGTTGTGGGCTGTAGTTAGAGCGTGCTCTCAGAATGTTGTTTGTGACCTGGCAGGTGGGTAGGATTTACATGGAGGCCATGATGGGCTTGAGGAGGAGTTATTCCAGCAAATGGGAAGACCTGAAGTAAGCAGAACTTGACAGATTGAGGGGATGATGGCTCATCTTGAGGCAAGGCTTAGGGGATTCTTACAATTTTCATATAGGTGCAATGGAAAGTGATCTAGCTTTTAAAAATATGATTGGCAGCCTGTCGTGGTGGCCTAGGCAGAGGCAGGAGGATTTCTTGAGTTTGAGGCTAGCCTGGCCTACAGAGCAAGTTCCAGGATGGCCATAGCTACACAGAAAGACCCTGTCTCCAAAAAAAAAAAAAAAAAAAAAATCCAAAAAACCTAAACACAAAAATGAGATTTTTTTATTTTTTATTTTTATTTTATTTTACTTTATTTTTGAGACAGAGTTTCTCTGTAGTTTTGCGCCTTTCCTGGGACTCACTTGGTAGTCCAGGCTGGCCTCGAACTCACAGAGATCCACCTGGCTCTGCCTCCCGAGAGATTGGTTTTGTGAGACTGTGAGAATGAACATTGGAAAAGAGAAGAAATAGGTCGGTACCCAGAAAGTTCCTATAGTATTTGGTTTCTCCTTGTGTGATAGCAGTGGGAGAAATGAATGGCTCTTGAGTAAATCTGAAGTTTTACATTTAATGTTACTTTTTTTACACTAGTATTGTGCATGTAGTGTGAGCACACGTGCTTTGGCATGCATGTGGAGGTCAGAGGACAACTTGGAGGAGTTAGTTCTCTCTGCCACAATGTCTCCAAGGTATTGAACTGTGTATGTAGCCAAGAATTGAATTTTTGGTTTTACAGCTTCCACTGCTGAGCACAGGGATTATAAGTATACACTAGTATGTCTGGCTTGTCTTTTTCTTAGTGTATAGAATAGTAGTATAGTACCAGAATATATTTGCCAGTAGTCTTTTTTGTATTTCCCTCTCTCCTTGGGAGATAGGGTCTTGAATTTATGATCCTGCCTCAGCCTCCTGAACACTGATACAGGCATGAGCTGCTGTACCTGGACCTTTTTGTATTTTTGATTAATGTTCCATTAACTATATTATAGTGACACTAAAATCTGGAAATCTGTGCACTATTCTTAAAAACATTTTATGTATTTTTAATGTGTATGGGCGTTTTGCCTGCATGTATGTCTGGGCAAGGGTGTGGGATCCTCTGGAACTGGAGCTACAGACAGTTGTGAGCTGGTCATGTGAGTGCTGGGAATTGAACCTCAGTCCTCAAGAAGAGCAGCCAGTGCTCTTAACCCCTGAGCCATCTCTCCAGCCCCTCTTGAAATGCATAAATATTTGGCCAGTAGTATGTCTTATCTAGAAAAGCTAGAACTTTTGTTTGTAAGAGTTACAGTTTAGAACAGAGGGTCCTGCTCTTAAGTGTGAATTAGTTTCCTGTAATGACAGTTTGGGATGGAGGAAAAATACTGTCCCGCTGTGATTGTAAGTGCTCCTAGGGGTTTGTGCAGAGTTGACTTGGTGTAGTGAGTTGCACAGACAAACGTGTAAGCAGAACACCCTTGCATATAAAATAAGGGCGCATGCCTGCTGTTCGGAGTCTCACAGCCCTGATTATGAATTCTGGGTTTGCATTTTATTTAGCTGTTTATAAGAACTTGTCTTGAATGAGCTTTTCATTTACAGAATTACGATGATTAAGTGTAAATTTTTTTTTTTTTTCCGAGACAGGGTTTCTCTGTGTAGTTTTTGTGCCTGTCCTGGAACTCACTCTGTAGACCAGGCTGGCCTCAAACTCAACAGAGATCCACCTGGCTCTGCCTCCTGAGTGCTGGGATTAAAGGCGTGAGACACTGCCGCCTGGCTCAGTGACATGCTTTTTAAGAAGGTGAGAACTGTTCTCATGTGTCCGATTTTGTTTATATATATGTATATTTATATACACACATGCACACACATATATATACACACATATATGTATATGTAAAAGATTGAATAACTCCAGCTGTGAAAGGCATTTTCATTCTATTTATTTATTTATTTATTTTTATTTTTATTTTTGGTTTTTCAAGACAGGGTTTCTCTGTAGTTTTTTTTTTTTTTTTTTGGTTTTTCGAGACAGGGTTTCTCTGTGTAGCTTTGCGCCTTTCCTGGAACTCACTTGGTAGCCCAGGCTGGCCTCGAACTCACAAAGATCCGCCTGGCTCTGCCTCCCGAGTGCTGGGATTAAAGGCGTGCGCCACCACCGCCCGGCTCTGTGTAGTTTTGCGCCTTTCCTGGAACTCACTTGGTAGTCTAGGCTGGCCTCGAACTCACAGAGATCCACCTGGCTCTGCCTCCTCAGTGCTGGGATTAAAGGCGTGAGCCACCACCGCCCGGCGAAAGGCATTTTTAAAAATTACAAAATTGTGCTGGGTAGTAGTGGCGTTTAATCTCAGCGCCTGGGAAGTAGAGGCAGGCAGATCTGAGTTCAAGGCCAGGCTGGTTCTACAGAGTGAATTCCAGGATAGCCAGGGATACACAGAAACCCTGTCTCAACCGAAAAAATAAAGGAAAAAAATACTAAAAAAATTGTATTGTTGGCTTGGTGGCATACACTTAGCACTTGGGGTACAGCAGCAGGTGGATCTGAGTTTGAGGCTAGCTTGATTGATACGGTTACAAGCCAGCCAGAGCTACATAGTGAGACTTGTGTGAAACAACAATAAACCCCCAACTGCTCAAAACAACTGGAACTTGTATTTATTTGTAGTTTGTGTGTGTGCTACAGCAAGCATGTGGAGTGAGACGTGGCATCAGTTTTCTTCTGCCGTGTGGTTCCCAGTGTTTGAACTCAGGGCTGGTAGCAAGCCCATTTGCCAGCTGACCTTTTATCCTCTGTGAAAGGCATTCTTTTTTGCTCTTGGAGATATATGTTAACCTTGGTACTATTAAGGGAGATGTAGATTTTAAAAGAAACAACCCACTTCAAGGAAATTAATGTATAGATTAATATTCCAGGGATCCAATGCTGACTTCTGGACACTGGTGGTGCACAGATGTATGTTCAGGCAAAACACTGACATAAATAAAATAATAAAAGTTAATTTAAAAAAAAAAGCACTTCATGTTAACCAAAGTGTTCTGTATCAAATTGTTCAGAACAGTAGCCACAGGCCACACTTAGGCATTGAGTTGTTGAAATGTGGGCGGTGGGGTCTGAAGAACTGAATTTTACATATTATTTAAAGTTAAATAAATAAAATTCAAATAGTTTCCTGTGGCTAGAGGCTGCATTGTTGGAAAGCATGTGCCTATAACCCTATGATAAGTCACGATTTGTTGTGACTTACACCTCACTGGCCTTGAACTTGCAGACATCCACTTGCCCCTGCTCCTGAGCGCTAGAATTAAAGGTGGGTGCTTCCATGCCTGGCTTGTTGAGGCTTTTTGCATTAAGACATTGTAGGCATGTCACAATTGATAGTGAACTTTTTGCATTTTTATGCATATACAAGTGTGTGTGCCTGCTTGTTGTGTGCATGACTACATGCTAGTGTTCAAGTTGACCTAACTGTTGATTTTTAGATTCACTCATAAACTGTGACTTAGAAGTTGTAAAACAGTCTTTCAGAGTAGGAAGCAACTAGATTAAAAATCAAAATTGAATTTCTCATTATATGGAAATTAAGCCAAGTAGACTAAGTTAAGAGGTAAAAATGATAAATTTATTCGACTTGGGAGTGTGAAGTGGAATTGGGACAGTTTTACTAAGCAGGGGATGTCTGAAGGACCAGTATATTGCATGTGGCAAAAGTTGTTTTTAGTGAAGAGGGAAGATTGCGAGGCTTTATAGGGATTGTGTTGGGGTCACTATGAGTAGTTGTAGAGCTTGGCTTGTAATAGCAGAGGCCTTAGGTTCCATTGGCAGGAGTGTGGGATATGTTTGTGGGCAGTTGGTTTTGTCTGGAGGGTAACAGGGACCATACTACTTCAGTTACTAAGTAAACAACTATAGGGTGGTGGTGGCTCACACCTTTAATCCCAGCATTCTGGAGGCAGAAGCAGGAGGATCTCTTGAGGCCAGCCTGGTCTACAGAGTTAGTACCAGGATAGCCAGGACTACACAGACACCCTGTCTTGAACACCCCACCCTGTTCAATGGGAACATTGTCCATTTTTAGACATAGTAATACTTAAAAATCAACTCTTTAAAAAACTATTCTTTGGGAATTTTACGTGTATGTACAGTATATTTTTAAGGTAATTACCCCTAGCTCCTTCTTACTTTGCCTGGGTACCTGTTCCCCATATTCTCCTACACCAACTTCATCCCCACCCCCCTATAACCTACTGAGACTAATGCTGCCTATATATGTTTAAAGAATTGCCAGTGCATCCTTCAATTAAATGATTACTGGTCCTTCCTCCTCCCACCATAACTTGAACCCAGGACCTCCTGTGATCTCAGGTATTCTGATTGAGTCCTTACCACTGAGCTGCATCCTCAACTAATTTATTCTTTAACAGTTTCATGCTGGCATATAATATATTCTGGTCACACTTGCCTTCCTCCACCCTTGTGACTTAACACTTAAGGTCTGAACAAAGGCCTACTGGAAACAGGGAAGGTGAATAACATTGTCTTATGTTGGCACTGTGGTCTTGTAGCTCAGAAATCTGATCTGGTCATTTGTAGAAAGATGGAAGTTTGCCAAGGGTTAGGCGAGGCAATTTTTTTTGGAGTGTGATTACTGGGGTAAGATTGTGTGGGCTTTTTTTTTTTTTTAAGGACAGTTTGGCCTGTGATTAGCACCATTTAACTGGCACTTAATTTTTATGTATGTATGTATGTATCTAATCTAATCTAATCTATCTATCCTATCTATCCTATCCTATCTATCTCTCTATCTATCTATCTATTGGTCACTGGTAGCTATTTTTGAGCTTGTCACCTGTTTTTTAAAAAAGTACTGCTTCTATTTAGGCCTAAACAAAGAACTCTGATTCAGAGAGAAGTTCATGAGCTCTCAGTCTGTGTATGGGACAGTATAGTGCATAGAGAGGCCTGCACCTTTTGGAGAAGGGCTTACAGGGTTCTTAGTCGCTGAAGCTCAGAGAGGCCTAGTATTCTCTCCAGCCTCCTGTTAGGGAATATTATTTTAAGGTGTGTTACTTTTGTTCATGTTCCATTTGTTTAACTCTGTGAAGTGTGTTACTGTGTCTGTCTAAAACCTGATGGTCTAATAAAGAGCTGAACGGCCAGTAGCAAGGCAGGAGAAAGGATAGGCGATGCGGCAGGCAGAGAGAATAGAAAGAGAAGTAAGGGCGAGGAGAGATCTAGGGGCAAGAGGAGGAGGAGAATATCAGGCCAGCCGCCCAGCTACACAACCAGCAACGGAGTAAAAAAGAAAGGTAAACAAAAATAAAGAAAGGTAAAAGCCCAGGCGCAAAAGACAGGTTAATTTAACGTTAAGAAAAGCTGGCAAAAAACAAGCCAAGCTAAGGCTGGGCATTTATAATTAAAAATAAGCCTCCGTATGTAATTTTTTAGGAGCTGGGTGGGCGGGCCCCTCAAAAGGGAAAAAACAACTTCCCTCTCCCCCTTTTAATGTAACTTAAAAATTTTAATACGGCTGGGTGTTGGTGCACACCTTCAATCTCAGCAGAGGGAGGCAGAGGCAGGTGGATCTCTTGAGTTTGAGGCCAGCCTGGTCTACAAAGTGAATTCCAGGACAGCCTAGGCTATGCTGAGAAAACTACCCCCCCCCCCCCCGAAGTTTTTAAATATGTTTACTGTGTGTGTGTGTGTGCGCGCGCGCGCGCGCGCGCGCGCGCGCGCGCAGGGGTCAGAGAACATCTTGTGGCAATCAGATCTCTTCTACCTTTTGGGTCCTGGAGATTAAACTCAGGTTGTCATGCTTGGTGGCCCCTCCAGGACTCTTATTCTTACTCTGCCGAATTGGAAGATATAAGTCAGTGTTTTCTGTAGGATAGAGAAGATTAAAGCTGGAGTGTGAATTACAGAGACATGATCTAGAGTTCTGAGTTCATCACTTTCAGACCCTAGATGAATCAACTTACTAATGATTATTTCACACTTTTTCTCTCGGATAAATGGTGTAAGATAGGGTATTTCTAAGGGCAAAGGATGTAATACACAAAGGAAGCAACCAGTAAAGTCACTGTTAGCAAAGTAGGAAGAAGAGAAAGCCAGTTACTGGAAAGGGAAGTGATACATGAGCATAAAGAGAATATGACCTGGTTCTAGGGGTGTTAGGTTACAAAACAGAAGTCTAGATAGCAAAAGCACCAGCTCCTTAGCAGTCTACTTTTTTTTTTTTTTGGTTTTTCGAGACAGGGTTTCTCTGTGTAGCTTTGCGCCTTTCCTGGAACTCGCTTTGGAGACCAGGCTGGCCTTGAACTCACAGAGATCCACCTGGCTCTGCCTCCCGAGTGCTGGGATTAAAGGCGTGCGCCACCACCGCCCGGCCGCAGTCTACTTTTTAAGCATAAATAGTGTTTTCTTTGAAGCCTACAAGCAGGTTTCTGCTTTGGGTGTTTAAAAGAACAGCAAAGGGGGTTGGAGTGATGGCCCAGTGGTTAAGAGCACATACTGTTCTTTAGATTCCCAGCACCCATATCTGGCAGCTCACAACTGCCTGTCATTCCAGCTTTAGGGGATCTGATGCCCTCTGTTCTCACTAATACGCAGACTTACACATATACACATAAGTACATAATAAAAATATTTTTTTAAAAAAGCAAGTAGCTCAACCAAGTATGTGTACAGTGATTTGAAAAAGTGTTCAGAGGTGGAGATGAAGTTCTTGGCAGTATCCTATTGAGTCTGCAAGCTGGTTCTAAGTAAGTTATTTTTTGTTGACACGAGTAGGCCAGAGTTGTTCATTTTTATTTTAGATGTGCGAGTGTTATGTCTGCATATATGTCTCTGCGTCACTTGCATACCTGGTACCTTCTGGGGTCAGAAAAGGGCAACAGAGTTACAGGTGGTTGTGAACCATAATGTGTATACTGGGATCGGAACTCCTGTCCTCTGGAAGAACAGGAAATGCTTTTAACCACTGAGCTCTCTCCAGCCCCTAGTTGTTTTTAAGTTTTTGTAGACTGTATTCATTTTGAAATTGAGCTGTGTTAAAAATAAGACTTTGATTGATAGTGATATGGGAATACATTGCTTTGTATTGGAATTTGAACATGAGATGTGGAAGGTTAGGGTGATCTTGTCCCATCTATCTCTCTTTAGTATTTTAGACATGGAGTTATGAAATCAGACCTGTGCTCCAACCTTTAAATGACAAGATTCAGTCCATTTCATGGACAGTTTTTTATGCAACAGAAATGTCAAAATCATAGACATGTCATGTGCTGTTAAAATAGATGGCCTACACTTGAAATCATATATCAGCAACACTATTAGGACTCAGCAGGTGTATTTGTGTGTGTGTGTGTAACAGTAATAATTAAAAAGAGACCACAGGTTTAAGGGAAGGGGGAGGACATGGGAAGGATTGGAAGGAGAAGGGGGAGTGATGTAATTATATTTTAATTTTAAAAATTCAAGAAACACATGGCTTTTAGCTGATCCTCAGAAATATTGCCTGCTGGGGTTTCAGATGTATTATACTAAAGTCTGATTCCTAAGTGTTGGTTTTGTCTTCTAGGGCTTGTGTTTCTTTTGGTCCTAAGAATCGTTCAGTTGGAGCAGCAGCTAAGAGCCAGGTACAGTGTCCCTCTTCCCTCCTAAAATGACTTAGTTCTCTGAATTTGTCCTTCTCTTCACTCAGCGCTAGAGCCCTTTTTTCAAGTACTTGTGGGAAATGACACTTGGCATGTAATGTTTGATGTAAATTGCTAATATTTGTTATTACCTGGATTTTTTTTTCTTCTTTTTGAGGTAGGGTCTTCCTATATGTCCCAGGTTCCCATAGAACTCAATTTGTAGCTGAGGCTGGCCTTCAACTCAAGCTCTTCCTGCCTCAGCTTCCCATGTGTTGTGTGCTAGCACACTCAATCTACGCAGATCTTTTTAAAGCAAAGGGTTACTAACCTTTGGTGTTTGAAATGCCTTTTGAAGTCTATTCTGCTGGGCCTTTCATCTTCATCATGTATAAGGTTAAGGTTATTGTTAATCAGGTTCCACAAGAAAGGATACTATATCGGAAGGGGCATATTAAAGACTTGCCATGTTCTTTTTCATCCAGGATCTTGATATATTTGCTTGTTTCTGAGTAACCAGAGCAACAAAAGCCCCAAAAATCTATTACCCTGAATGAATGTCTTAGGTATCTGTTGAGCTAAGGAGTTGCATGTTTGACCTTGTTAGAGTTCAGTCTGGAGCAACAAATGCATGAATTTTTTGGACCATGCAGAACCTAAAGTGAGCCTAAGATGCTGCTGATAGGGCTGGGGAGATGGCTGAGTGATTCTAAGTGCTTCTCAGAAAGTAAGGTGGAAAGATACTGACTTTATGTGTACACAAAAATAAAGAGAACAGTTTCTTGGCTGGTGATGGAGCTCAGCTGGTAGTGTGCTTGAGGCCTGGGTTCATTCCCTACCTAGCACTACATAAAACAGATGTAGTTTGTTTTATAATCCCGGCACTTGGGTGGTGGAGTCTTTGTAAACACCATGACCGAAAAGCAAATGGAGGAAATGGTTTATTTGGCTTACACTACATCGCTGTTCATTGCCAAAAGAAGTCAGGACAGGCACTCAAGCAGGGCAGGAGGAGGCAGGAGCTGATGCACAGGCCATGGAGGGATGCTACTTTACTGGCTTATTCTACATGGCTTGTTCAGACTGCTTTCTTACAGAACTCAGGACAACCAGCCCAGGAATGGCACCACCTATAATGGGCTGGGCCCTCCTCCCCCATTGATCAGTAATTAAGAAAATGCCCTACACCTGGATCTTATGGAGGCATGTTCTCAACTGAGGCTCCTTCCTCCCTGAAGACTCTAGCTTGTGTCAAGTTGATGTAAAACCAGACAGTACACGGAGGCAGGAGAACTAGCACTTTATGGTTATCATTGGCTATGTAGCAAGTTTAAGACCATCCTGGGGTAAATGAGAGACCCTATCTCAAAGAAAAGTGGTGCTTTGTTAGTTGGTTTTTACTTAAGTTGAATGTTTCATAGTCTTATTTGTAGAGTGTTCTAAATAATTTTGGAGACATTTGATAGCAAATTTATGTTTACTTTCAAATGGTTGTTTTATAAACATCAATGAGTTTTTTTGAAACTGCTTTCCCTACTGAATATAGTTACTGTATTACACTGGCTGCTTGGTTCTATGCTGACTGTTGATTGTGATATACTGAGTTTCTGTTTCAGGCCAGTTCTTACTTTGGAGGCCTTACTGGTTTGGCCTAGATGGAAAGAAGTTGTGTAGAGAGCTTTTCTTGTCTGTGCAGGCTCCTTACATCTTGTGCTGTGAGTAGAAGCACACATTCATCCCAGAACTTAAAATGTCCACCAGTGTTCTCTGTTAGTTACTGTCTGTTCTAGAGGAATTAGAAAATGGATCTAGAAAAAGTATAGGGAATGTGGAAGTCACCTGTTCAACCATTATGTAGAGAAACGACTGTTACTGTCTTTCTTTGGATTAAGCCTAGGACCTTGTGCATGCCGTTTACACACTCTTCCACTGACCTGTGTACCCAACTTCACTGTTACTGTTTAAATGAGTAATCTTTTGTTCTTGGTAAGCATCTAAGCATTCCTCTAAGTGAGCTCATATTACACAGATAATTGTCTTTTCACTTAAAAAGTGTTACCCTTATATAGTACTTCGGTACTTGGACATAACATAATTAATTCACTGTCCTGTTACAAGAATAGTTACAAGATACCTGTTACAATACTCTCCCAAATAGTATCTGTCCTATATGTGTACTCTGGTAAATTTGATGGGGCTGTGTTTGCGTGTTCACATGAATTCAGGGTTGTGTATATGCCAGGTATGGGTTTGACCTCCTAGATCTCCAGCCCTATGGTAAGGCTGTTTAAGGAGAATCTATGAATTAAAAAGTATTAATGAATTTGTTCTGGAAAGAGTGAAGCGTACACTGTGAGCAGTATTAGAAACTGATAGTCACTTTCTGTAAATATTAAAAGTTTAGGAACAGGAAATATTTTGGTAAGTGCAGTGGCCTGACTTGATGAAGAGGAAAAATATGCTAGATGTTTTTCAGCTCTGCCTCTTGAGACTCATGTAAGTCACTTTTTCTCATTTTACCTGATTTAGAAAAGTTGAATGTCTAAAGGAAATTGAAACTTAGAAGGATACCTTTCCCCCACATCTTCTTAGTTTTTTTGAGACAGGGTTTCTCTGAGTAGCCCTGGAACTATCTCTGTACACCAGGCTGACCTTGAACTCTGAGATCGCCTGCCTCTGCCTCCCAAATTAAAGGTGGGCGATGGTGGCACCACCATCGCTCGGCGCCCATTCCCCCATCTTTTATAAACCTCTTTTTTGCATTTGAGCATTTATGAGATTGTTACAGAAAGACAGATGGGTTAGTGAAGTAGCCATGTTTTTGTGTTTCAGGGCAGAGTTTTACCAGGGATACATGGTTAGAAATGGATATAGGACAGTTTATTATCTATCTATCTATCTATCTATCTATATTTATTTATGGTTAGAAATGGATATAGGACAGTTTACTATTTATTTATTTATTTATTTATTTGTTTATTTATTAATTATAGGACAGGGAGTAGGCTAGGCAGCCGAGGGCAAAGCATACCCTAGAACCCTTTTGGCGAGTGCATGTGTTTGTGTGTGTTGTTGCTCTGAAGAGAGTGTCTCACTCTGTAGCCCTGGTTGGCCTGGAGTGGGTTGTTTGTTTTGTTCCTTTTTGTTGTTGTTGTTCTTGCCTCCTGAATGTTGGGATTGCAGTTACATACCACTGTGCCTGGCTCTAGAAGGAAATTTTGTGAATTAAAAGGATTCTAACTAATCTGAGGCTGTTGAAAATTGAAAACTGAATGGCCTTTCTATGCTGTTCTTTCTTTTAGGTTATTTCCAATGCCAAGAACACAGTTCAAGGCTTTAAAAGATTTCATGGGCGTGCATTCTCTGATCCATTTGTGGAGGCAGAAAAAGCTAATCTTGCGTATGATGTTGTGCAGTTGCCCACTGGATTAACGGGCATAAAGGTAAGGTTCTGCAGATAATTGTCAAGAGATAGCACTTTATCAGCTCAGTGTGTGTCCTTTTGATAAAGCTGTAATGAAATATTGTTTTTAAACTTTTATTTTTAATCTTATATATATGAGCATTTTGCCTGCACTGTGAATGTACCTGGTGCTCTCAGAGTCCATAAGAGGGTGCTGGATCCCTTGGGACTGGAATTGCAGATAGTTTTGAACCCTCATGTGTGGGTACTGGGAATTGAACTCCTGTCCTCTGGAAGAGCAGCCAATGCTCTTTAATCACTGAGCTATCTCTCCAGACCCTTTAATGAAAATGTTTAAGAATATTTCTTGCTGATAAAAGCTGGTGGTCTTTGATTATGATGGTTTGGGAGCTATTGATGGTGGTGTTCTCTGCATTGGAGGCCAGGGGAGTGATATTAACTTGGTTTGTGGTGTTCACTTTGGTTTCCAAGGTGATGTTAGAGAAGACTTGTGGAAGAGTAGGCCAAAGAATAACTTTAAAGTCTTTAGCCAGGTGCATGGCTGTAGTCATGGCAGTAGGTCTGAAGCTGCAGAGATGATTTAGGGAAGAGTAATTTGATATTTGTCTTTGGAACATGTACAGAAGAATCTTTGTGGAGCATTAGTGACTGTCACAACACTAAGAGGTTGGAATGTGGGCTGGGTAGCGTACATCTCCTACAGTTAGAGTGTAAAAGGAATCTAGGCAAGGGAGTTTTAGAGGTGGTATTTGATGTTATGTTTTTGTTTGTTGAGACAAGGTCTTATTCTGTAGCCTAGGCTGGCCTTGAATTCACCTGCCTTGGCCTCTTGAGTGCTGGGATTACAGGTGTTAGCCACCATCCTCAGCGAGGTGTGGTATTTGAGAGCACACCAGTTGATCATGAGATTCTTACTGAGACTCAAAGGTGTGGGAGTATAGCTCAGTAGTAGGCCAATTTATGAGGTCTAGATTCCATCCTAGTAACCATAAAACAGACAAAACATCCATCAGATAGTGAGAAGTGTGAGAACAGTATGGTCTGGCACTGTAGCAGAGAATTCAGATTAGGAGAGAAAGGTTCTCTTCAAGAATAATCAATCACCATGTGGTTCAGTGGGTAAAAGGGCCGTCATCAAGACTGAACAGTGTTTATGAACTCAATCCTGAAAGTTGTCCTCTGAGTGACTTATACATGTTGTGGCATGTACCCACCCTTCCCAAATAAATGAATGTAATTTAGAAATGATTACTAGGCTTACGTGAGGTACCTGTGGCAGTAGTCTCAGTAGAGTTTGAATGACTTACTGATGGATGGGCTGGAATGCAGCAGAAGGGGAAAAGGTTTTGTGAGGAAAGGGGGACTTGTTAAAGTCAAGAAGCAGGACAGATGTGGCGGAGAAAGGAGGAAGACGACCTGGGGGACCTGGTTCATGTATACACAAAGCCTAGGAACTGACCTAGAGCCAAGCGGAAAGTCAGCAGGTGGGGCAGGTTACAAAGGGGCTCAGTGAGGTCTGTCCCTGTCTCTGCCATAATGTAAAATGACCAAGTGTCAGCTGCTGCACTGAATTGGAGGGAAGCGAGGTTATGGTTGCTCAGACAAGCACCTCTCCAAGTTGAGAGGGGGCCTGTTTTGGATGTTAACTGCTGGGTGGGGCTCAGCTTTGGGGGTGGAGGGGAGGGGAGGGGGTAAGGGTATGGGGGGTTATCCTGCAATGCTTGAACATTCATTCACCTTGCTGTTCTCTGAAGGGTTGCAGACTTTATCCAGGGCAGGGTAAGGCTTTATCATGAAATGTTTCCTGAGACTTGGTCACCATTTATTCTTTATCCCAGCAAGCATTTATTGTGGCTATGTAGGTTCTGGAGCATAATGATCCTAAAACCACTTGTGTCCTAGGTGGAGAGATGCATAATTCATAGAATCACTGTAGCTGGAAATTTCTTAGGTCCCACTTGGCCCTGGCAGTCCTGCAACCACTTATAAAATAATCACTCAGAGGCTTAATATTAATTACAAACTGTATGGCCCATGGCTTCTTGCTAGCTAGCTTGTATAACTTAACTCAATCCATTTCTATTAATCTCTATGTTACCACGTGACCGTGGCTTTACTGGTCTGCTGACATCTTGTTACTCCTTGGGCGGCAGGCTGGCATCTCCCCTCACCCTTTCTTCTCTTCAGTTCAAATGTCCCGCCTAACCTTATTGTCAAACAGCTTTATTTATCAACCAGTCAGAGCAACACATACTCACAGCATACAGAAAGACATCCCACAACACTGGTCATGCCAGGATAAAAAAACAACAACAACAACAACAACAAAAAAAAAAACACCATGACCCTGTGACCCTTCTCCGGTTCCTTACAACAGCAAGAAGCACTAAGCAGTGCCTCCTTCCGGCCCGATAGCCCAAGGTCAGGGGTGGAGCAAATGCCACTACAACTCACTACACAGTCTCTAGTCCATCTGATATGCCAGCTGACAAGGCACCTTCTACCAGCAGTATGGTAGGGCAGGATGATTTGCTTCTGGCTCAGATAATTGCCTCATGGTTTGCTTTAGGTTGTGGTTGTCTTTCACAAAGTATCAGGTTTGAAAAGTAAGTTAAGCAAAAGGGATACTCTTGGAAAAGATAGCATTCTCCAGTCTCCTCTTGAGGCACTGTTCCAATGATTAGGACATACAGTGGACTAAAATTGATCCCTTTGTCTTCTTGCAGGTTACATATATGGAAGAAGAGCGGAATTTTACCACCGAGCAAGTGACTGCTATGCTTCTGTCCAAACTGAAGGAGACAGCAGAAAGTGTTCTTAAGAAGCCTGTGGTAGACTGTGTTGTTTCAGTGAGTATGGCTCTGTGGTTTTGGGGACCTGCCTTAAGCAGGGAGAAGAAAGCTGTTAATTGCAAGGGAAAATTGTTATGTTGGGTTGTAGTGATAATTTTGAGAAGTTACTATTTTTGAGCCTGGGTCTTTTTGTGTAGCCCAGGCTGCCCCAGTGACTAAATGTTCATGATTTGTCTCTCCCATGTGTTGGGATTGCAGTAACACCACGCCCAGAAACCTAGGCTTCATTTTCTTTTTTCTGTTGTTGGAGACAGGATCTCACCGTGTAGTCTGGGCTGGCCTGGGAGTTTGCTTTGTACACCAGGCTGGTCTTGGACTTGGTTGCCATTCTCCTCCCTGTGCCTCTTGTTTCTGCTGGAATTCCAGGCATGATCCAGCCTGCCTGGCTAAAAGTAAAAGGACAGGGATCATCATCACCCTACTCACCCAATCTGAGCCACTTTAGGGCTCTGTTGTACCGATTTAAATCTTGTCTCTTTCAAGCCTCATTTGAAACCCCACTTTTCCCTAGTTTTTTTTTTTTTTTTTTTTTTTTTTTTTTTTTTTTTTTTTCCTTCCAGCACCCAGTGTAGTGCCTAGGGACAGGATAGCTACTTTACTGAATGAGTTGAATGTTAGATGTAAATGTCTGCCTCCATTTTTTTCCCCTCCTGCCTGTATCTAGTACTAAAAACACACTTGTCTTCTATGTGTCCTTGTTTAGATGGGAGCCTGGCTACTTGTAGTAGTCTCATGTGTTGTGTGGTGGGTCTAGAGGCTGTAGAAGTGTGGGTGTCCATATTGCCTTTGCCATGTAGTGCCCTCATTCTGCCATTTTTATCTCATTGTCCTAGTTAGGTTACTGTTGCTGTGATGAAACACCATGATCAAAAGCTTGGAGGATAGGGCTTATTTGGCTTTTGCTTCCACATTACTTTTGATCATTGAAGGAAATCAGGACAGGAAGTCAAAACAGGGCAGAAACCTGAAGATGGGAGCTGATTGCAGAGGCCACAGAAGAGCTGCTTACCGGCTTGCTCCTCATGACTTGTACTGCCTGTTTTGTTATAGAGCCCTGGACCACCAGCCACAGTGGACTAGATCCTTCCCCATATGTCATTAATAAAGAAAATGCCTTGCAGGCTTGCCTACAGCTCCCATCGTATGGAAGCATTTTCTTAGTTGAGGCTCCCTCCTCTCAGATGACTTTACGTGTATCAAGTTGACATAAAACTGTCCACCACACTGATGTTTTAGCTCTTTGGCCATTTCGTCTTCATAGGTTTTTTGTTTTAATGGCAAAGCAGGGCTGTTGGGTGCCCTTTTCACTGCAGCTTCCTTGGTTATCTAGCAGATTGGGTAGTAGTTATGTTTCACAATTTGGGGATTGGAAGAATAGAAAGGCTGCCTGCCAGGAGCCCAAGTGAAGTGCCTGATTGCTTATCGTGTAGTGGTTTTTCAACCTGTGGGTCATGACCCCTTTGAGGGGGTCTAATGACTTTCACAGGGGTCCTATATCAGATATCCTAAATATCAGGTATTTATATTAGTGTTTATAACAGTAGCAAAATTGCAGTTACAAAGTAGCAGCATTAGGAAGGTTAAGAACCACTGGCTTAGTGACTGAGGCATGGGTTACGTGTCATGTTCTTTCTACCATTCCTAAGCTCTCCGTTGGTCTTCTAGACTTGACCTCTTTCTTTTGTCTAATGCCCCTTCCTTTGACTGAGTAATGCTGAAATGACATTTATATGAAATAGTGAGATGTCTAGATGGCTTTTTTCCCCCCTCATTTTGAGGGGGTTGGGTTTTAAAATACGGTTTTCTGAGTCTTGCCTAAAAGTCTTTAAGGCCTCACTGAGTTTGAGTGATGTGCTGGGAGGAGTCTCCTGCAGTAGACAGAGGGAGAAGGTGATGAAGTAGCTGGTGGAAGAAATGAGGCACAGGTGCACTTTATTCTTTCAGCATAAGGTGTAAACATGTGTGGCACATTCTCCATCCAGAAAATGTGGCCTGAGTCTAGAAGTTCACTGTTATTTTGGGTTTGGTCCCACAAGTATCCTACCCAGCATGTACATCATTCTGGACTTCAGGAAAGCAGGTAGTCAGTACAAACTTCGTTGCTTGTATAAGTAATTTAGTACAGTCAGCTATTTTTTAATTGGTAAAGGGGGAAAATTCCATTAGTTTACTTTTAAATTATTTTTTTAGGTAGGGTCTGTTTAGCTCAAGTTAGCTTTAAACATGTTGGCTTCAGAGCCTCCTAAGTGCTGGCATTACAGATAAGCACCTCCACAATTAGCCTGAGGGAACTATTTATTAATCTAGTTTCTGGATGCCAGGCAAGGACCAACTTTTTGCAGGCCTTTGTAAAGAGAGTGGTTTCTATTGTAGGTTCCTTGTTTCTATACTGATGCAGAACGCCGGTCAGTGATGGATGCCACACAGATTGCTGGTCTCAATTGCCTGCGGTTAATGAATGAAACAACTGCAGGTAAGAGGCATTAATGAATGAAACAGCTGCAGATGACTTGTTAACTCCTACTCTTGGACTTGTTAAATATTGAAGCTGGTTAACATTGAACGCTGTGATGTTAATGTTCCACATGAATAAATTATGCTGTGCTTATAAAGAATTTGATTCTGTCTCCAACACAGTACACAGTGTAGCTGGTTTCTGAGATAGAAACCTGTAGTTGCCTACATGAATTTTAGCACTTAGAAGATACTATGTTGAACTTTCTTTTCCTTCTTCTTGTGTAGTTGCCCTTGCATATGGAATCTATAAACAAGATCTTCCTGCCTTAGAGGAGAAACCAAGAAATGTAGTTTTTGTAGACATGGGACATTCTGCCTATCAAGTTTCTGTGTGTGCATTTAATAGAGGAAAACTGAAAGTAAGTATCTTTCCAGAGGACTGGAAATTACTGTTACATTAATTAAATATAACTGTTACAAATTTTTGAGTGACAGATTAGTTACAGCTTTTTTTTTTGTCATCAATGGAGGCTTGTTATGAAGCCACCTGAGCTGGAATGCAGATATTATAGTGGGAGTGGAGGTTGTGGGCCCAAACAAGTTGTACCTAGAGTCGGTGCGGTGTGAAGTAAGGAGTATGAGCCTTGAGCTGAGGTTTCTAAGTTCTGTAGTCATGGCTTTCCTACTTGTGCTCTGTGGGAAGCAGCTCATTCTGGTGGGCTTCTTCAGAGCATTTTCCTTATCTCTTCTCATAGTGAATTGAGGGATTGAGAGGATGTGAAAGGTGCTCTTGAGATTTGGAGAGTTCTAGAAAAAAGATGTTGAACCAGATTTTGTATGCTAAAGGACTCTAGACTAGAATGATGCTTACACTAGTCTAGGTGTCTGAAGCGCTGCTGTAGACAGAACTGTTGAAAGGCAGGCATTACCACAGCGTGAATGTCTGGTTCCTTTGAGGAGCTGTACAGTAAGTAGAAGGCTAGCTGTCCCTCTGGCTAGGTTGCTTTATCTCATGACTGGTTAGTTACTTGAGTTGTGTGTCGAGGTTTTGGTGCAAGGTTTAAATTTGCCTGTCTTCCCCCCCCCCACTGTGTTTTGAATAATAGACTTGGTTCTGTTTTCTCCTCTATATTCTACTTGTTTTAAATTACCAAACATTTATTGGGAAATGAATATTTAGAAGGTTTATAGCCAAATTATGGGTCAGATATAATTGTCAATGTTTATATGATTTTTAAGCTAGCCATGGTGGCTTATGACTGTAATCCTAGCCCTTGGGAAACAAAGGCAGGTGTATCATACTAAGACTAGTCTGGTCTACAAAGCAATTCTCAAGCTAGACAGGACTGTGTACTGAAAAAACAGAGATAGAAGGACTGGTGAGATGGTTGAGTAGATAAGGCATGCTTGCTACCAAGCTTGATGACCAGAGTTTAATTCCCAGCACTCACAGGGTAGGAGAGAACTGAGTCTTGAAAACTACCCTCTCCATACATATATGCTCCCCCAATAAATATGTAAATAAATACATTAAAATATAAAAAAAACACTGATAGAATTATTTCTAAAAATCTGACACTTTGATATTTAAAAAAAAAATTAGATTTTGAGGCAAGGTCTCACTTGGGCTGAGGCTGGCCACAAATTCAGCAAGCATTCTGTCTCAGCCCAGATTTCTGGGATTGCAGATGTGCACCTTTACCCCTGGCTTTATCTTAACTTGGATTGAGTATTGAACCTAGGGCCTCAGGCTTGCTTAGCAAATGCTCTTCTGCTGAGCTACATCCTCCGCCTATATTGTAGTGAAGAAAATAAATCTGGAATCTCGGTACTCAAATCTTTTTTTTTTTTTTTTTTTTTTTTTGTTTGTTTGTTTTTCAAGACAGGGTTTCTCTGTGTAGCTTTGCACCTTTCCTGGAACTCGCTTTGGAGACCAGGCTGGCCTCGAACTCACAGAAATCCGCCTGGCTCTACCTCCCGAGTGCTGGGATTAAAGGCGTGCGCCACCACCGCCCGGTGTTCGGTACTCAAATCTTATGTCCAATTTTTCAGTAAACTTATTAAGAAAATTTCTTACATGTAATGTTCATTAAAGAGGTTACGTTTTAGCCAGGCAGTGGTGGTGCACACCTTTAATCCCAGCACTCAGGAAGCAGAGGCAGGCGGATCTCTGAATTTGAGGCCAACATGGTCTACATAGTTTGTTCCAGGGCAGCCAGAGCTAAACAGAGAAACACTGTTTTGAAACCCTCCCCACCCCCCAAAAAAAAGTTTTACTAGTTTTGTTCCCTCACAAAAATGTTGTTGCTTGGCTTGTCATCTCTGACTGGATCTGCTTTGGGTCTAATACTTAAAATTCTACAGATCTGTCAGTGCACCTGTGCCATACTTAAGTGTTGCACATAGAAACATGTTTGTACTTTAGACTTCTGCAGCTTTCTGACAGTGAACTGATTAGCTCGACACTGTTTTGTTAGTAGTTTTGGGACTAGAAGTGTTTGGCCTTGATTGTAGTTGAGACTGGTCTGGAGTTCACAGGCTTATGACAGTCATCTTGTCTCAGCCTCTGGATGGGGGTTGCATTAGTGGAGTGAGCCATATACCCTTTTCAAAGTGTTCCTATGTGTATGCTTTTATTTCTATTTATTTTTATTTTTATTTTTTTTTCCCCACAAAGAAAGAAAATAAGTTTATTTAGTACGTTGTCAGGGCAACTGGCTGGGCAGTGATAAAAGGTCTGCCTGTTTCATAGTGTAATATTAACAAGGATTATGTGCTACAGCCTTATTTTCAGCCTTGATAAACATACTTCTGGCATTTAAAATATAGAGTATGCATCACTGTAAACTTTAAAATCGGTTAACTTGGATTATCTTTTTTCCCCTGAAGGTTTTGGCGACAGCTTTTGATACAACACTGGGAGGCAGAAAATTTGATGAGGTGTTAGTAAATCACTTCTGTGAAGAATTTGGAAAGAAATACAAGCTAGACATAAAATCTAAAGTCCGTGCTTTATTACGACTGTCTCAAGAGTGTGAGAAACTCAAGAAATTGATGAGTGCAAATGCTTCAGACCTCCCTTTGAGCATTGAATGTTTTATGAATGATATTGATGTATCCGGAACTATGAATAGGTAACCATATTAATTCTTAATGTTAAATGAACTGTGACCTTCCATTTTGTGTAACTGATGATTAAAGTCATGGCGGTTAATGTGTTAAAAATTGCAGGTCATCTGGGACCCAGTGTTTATGTAACAGTTGGATCTGGTGGTTCTAGTAATGGAGACAGAAAGTTTAGTTACTTTCTGGTAACTTAATGTTCTGGTAACAGTTCTGGTAACTTAAATGTTCCTGAAAGTTACTAGTTAAGTACACATTAGACACAAATTACTAGTTTTCAGAAAACTAGCGAACCATGCTTTAATGCTTAAATAGGATAAATTTAGTTAAGGAACAAATGAAAAATAGTTCTTTTTGAGTAGTTCAGGATCATTTGAGGGCAGTAGCCCTTTTTTGTACAACATTGCAAGAATTCTGGGTAATTGACACTTAAGGCTGTTTCAGAAACACTCAGTGTTATTGTTGCCTGATTATGTTGCTTGGATGAGGGAGTGAGATGTTCTTTTGGCTGTTAAATCCATTGGTAAAATTCAGGCAAGACTGATGACTTGTTTGGGAAAGTGAGCCTGAGTGACCCTTAAAAAATTTGAGATGGTATTTACTGTTGACCAGTGTCCAAGATTGTTCTTGCTTATCTTTTTCTCCTGCTTGTCTTTATAGAGTGTGGGGCCTCTCCTCCACTATCCCCCACCCCCAAATATGTGAATGTGTGTGCATCTGTGTGTGTAAGAGAGAGACTCTGAGATTGAGGGTAGGCCAATATGTTTCAGATATTTGTTAGTCAAATGATGTTTATAAGAGTTAAGTAGGTGAGTGTGTTTAGAATCCGATTTGCCTGTATGCTATTTTTAAAATGTTAATTTTTATGTGTATGGGTGCTTTGCTTGCATGTCTGTGGACCACATACACACTTTTCCCGTGGAGGCCAGAAGAGGCTGTTGACTCTCTAGGAGTAGAATTAGAGACAGTGTGAGCCACATTGTGGGTGCTAGGAATTGAACCTGGGTCCTAGAAGAGTGGCTAGTGCTTTTAACTGCTGAACCATCTATCCCTCTAGCCCTGAATGCTGCTTTGTTGTTAAGAAACAGTTGTTTTCCAATGGCCGCCCCCAGTGGAAAACAAAAAGCAGGTTGTATTGTATCTACATGTGAGAACACAGACTATTTTAGACTCTATTTTATAGGTTTCATTTTTAAGTCTTCAATTGACTACCTATTTTTGAAATGAATGAGATTAGATTACTTTAATATGATAGTATATCTTCTGAATTAATGTTGTCTTTAGTTTTAAAAAATATGAGGTAAAGGCTAGAGGTGTGGCTCAGTAGGTAGAGTGCTTGGTTAGCATTCCTGAAACCCTGGGTTCAGATACCAGCACCACATAATAGGTTGATACATTGGAGGACCAGAAGTCCAATAGCAGGCCAGAGAGATGACTGGACAAGTAATAGCGATTACTGTCAAGCCTGTGACCCGAGTTTAATCCTCAGGATCCACATGTGGAAAGAGAGAGCCTCCACATGTGTGTCATCACAAATGTAAACGAGTCCAAACACTCACTAAAAGGCAATAGTTCAAGGTCGTCTTCAGCTACATAGTTTGAGGCAGCATAGTCTCCATGAGACATTGCTGTCACAAACCTGCCATCAAAGACAGGCCGATCTGCTGCATGCGGTAGGGACAGGGGAGGTGTCACTTCATTTAATCATCAGTCTGGGTAGATGTGATATCTCCAGGTGTTAAGTCAGCCAGCTGCTTGATTGTGTACCATCAAATGAGATTGAGGCCAGCCTGGGACATGTAAGATCCCATCTCAAAAAAAAATGGATGTACACACCAAACAAGCACTTAAAGGACCAGTTAGTGGTATTTAGCACCTGCAGTTTTGTGAAGCATCACTTGTATGAAAAGGAAACAGTCACTGCAAGATAAAGTCCCAGAGCTGGGGGTGGTGGTGGTGGTGGTGGTGGTGGTGGTGGTGGTGGTGGTGGTGGAGCATACCTTTGATCCCAGCACTTGGGAGGCAGAGGCAAGAGGATCTCAGAGTTTGAGGCTAGCCTGGTCTACAGAGTGAGTTTCAGGACAGCCAGGGCTACACAGAGAAACCCTGTCTCAAAAAACAAAAAAAAGATTCCCAGAGCGTGTAAGCAGTTCTTGGTTCTGGTTCAAATTTCATCTGCGTTTTCTATACACATCACAGCAGTGGAGTCATGAATGTGTATGGCTGTGTGTTTTACATGATGGTTTTGAGGTTCATTCATGAGGAAGTGTGTACCAGTACATTTTTGTCACTTCTGGCAAATGGTGTTGGATTGTGTGGCTATATCATGTGCCCTTTATCCACCAGTTCATGTGCATTCACATATTTCCACCCTTAACTGTGTGTGAGTGGTGTGAGGTGGGCATTTGTGAGCAGATGCTTGAGTATCTTTTCAGTTTTTTGAGGTGTGCACCTAGGAGTGGAATTGTTTGCTCATGTGGCAGTTCTTAAAACCCTTTTTTAAAAACAAACAAAAAACATCCAGGTGGTGGCAGCGGCAGCACATGCCTTTCATCCCAGCACTTGGGAGACAGAGCCAGGTGGATCTCTGTGAGTTCGAGGCCAGCCTGGTCTACAAAGTGAGTTCTAGGACAGGCACCAAAGCTACACAGAGAAACCCTGTCTGGAAAAAAAAAAAAAAACAACCAAACAAAAAACATAAAACATACATGTATTGGCATTATGTTCTTGGGAGTGTGCAAGCCATTTTTAGGAGTCATCTCCAATACCTCCAGCCGTAAATTAAGCTTTTTTTTTTTTTTTTTTTTTTTTTTTGGTTTTTCGAGACAGGGTTTCTCTGTCTAACAGCTCTAGCTGTCCTGGAACTTGCTTTCTAGAACAGGTTGGCCTCAAATTGACCTGTTTCTGCCTTCCAAGTGCTGGGGTTAAAGGCATGCGCCACCACCAGGCTAAATTAAGCTTTCTTGAGTCGTAGTTCAGTGTTTTCCAGCTTTGCTTTTCTTAGGGAACCTTGCCTATCTGGGATGTAACATTCTCTGTTGAGTCCTCCAGGGAATTACTACTGGCTTGTTTTGCTCTTAAACACCTTGTGGTTAGTTTTCCTATCTAATGTTCATTCATTTGTAATTTGTTTTCACTTCCTTTTTTTTTTTTTTTTTTTTTTGTAGCTGTTGGTAGACTTGACATATAAAAAATCACCATTTTTAAATGTCTAGTGTAGTGGTACATGTTCATAAGATGTTCAGTCATGACCACTGTCTAATTGTGGGATTTTTCTGTCCTCCAAAAAGAGAAGAAAACAGTCCCAATGGCAATCACTATGGGTTCCTTCCAATCTCAAGGTAGCAGTCAATATACTGTCTTGTGGATTTGCTTGTTCTTTTGTGCCTTTTTAGTTGAAATAAGTATTTCTAGACCCTTGTCAGCTTTTGTCCAGATGCTTTTACTTTTGTGAAACAGTTGTCAGCTCTGGTGCTGGTTGGCTTGGAACTCAACTGTAATGCAAGCTGGTCTACTCCCAAAAACTAGCATTACATCATAGCTATTTGTGTGTGTGTGTGTGTGTGTGTGTGTGTGTGTGTGTGTGTGTGTGTGTATTGAGACAGGGTTTCCCTTTGTAGCCCTGTCCCAGACTGGCCTTGAACTTGGAGATCCACCTGCTTCTGCCCTCTGCCTCTCAAGTACTGGACTTAAAGGCATGCACCACACCAACCTGTTGAACTTTTTTCCCCTCTGACAGGTCATTGTGTATCTTAGGCTGACTGAGGATGACTTTGAGCTCTTGCTTTTCTTTCATGTACTACTCCTGAGTGCTAGGATGACAGGCATGTGCTACCAGTACCTGTTTATGTTTTGTGGGCAGGAACCCAGGCCTACATGCATGCTAAACAAGCATTGTACAACTGATCACCACCCCCAGCCCTTGGGAAACAGTGTTTAAATGGCTTTTCTTCTTCTTTTTGACTCTACTGTTATTTTCTTACCCAGTTTGGAGTTGGTTATTAGTGTTTTTTTTCTCTCCTTACAGTTTCTTTTTCCGTTTAAGAGAAGCTTTTTTTTTCCTTTCTGTTCAAAAGATTTGTTTGAGTGTTTGCCTGTTTGTATGTAGGTGCACCATGGGCATTCCTGGTGCCCTCAGAGGTGGGAAGAGGGAGGATGTTGGATTCTCTGGCAGTAGAGCTGTGGTTATGAGCTACCATATGGATTCTTGAAAAAACAGCAACTGTTAATCTCTGAGCAGCATCTCCATTTAAGGGGGCTTTTAGGGTTGCTCTCCGCTGCTGTCCTGGCGGGGCTTTTATACTCTCGCTGTGGATATGCAAACCTCTCCTGACTTAAGCTGTTGTTGGCCTCCTCAGTTCTTTGAGGTTTTTCCTAGCCCCCCCCCCCCACCTCTTCACGGCCTATTATTTTTCTAACGCTGATAGTGATTGTAGCCGGCAGTAGTTTGCCCTTATTTAGAATCTCGTGTACAACATGTTTTTATAGCAACACTATTCGTGATTGGCCCAGAGTGGCAGCAGCTCACATCAACTGGTAAACAAAACGGGGCTTGGCTCATTACTGGATTATTGTTGGCAGTTTGAAACATGTAGGTAGGGAGCTGGAGAGATGGTTCAGTTGTTAAGAAAGAGCATGTGTTACTCTTGCATAGGTCCTGGGTTCAGTTACTAGCAGCAATGTGGGTTATAAGCTCACAATCGCTTATAACCCCAGTTCCAAGGGATCCAATATCCTTTTCTGATCTGAGGGCACATGGTGCATATACATACATGCAGGCAAAATGCCCATACACATAAAATAATAAATCTTTAAAAAAGTAATAAAATGAAGATATATAATAAATCATGGATATGGACCTTGAGACATGCTAGTCGTTAGACTTTGAAAGAACTCAGTGACATACTTCTGTTTATTTTATATAAAATGTTTAGAATAGACTAAGGGTAGAAAGTATATTCACTATTTGCTTGGGCCTTGGGTATATATAAGATTTGAATGATAATAGGGCAATGAGAAAAATTTGTGTTTTCTTGATGTGGGTTCTTATTGTAGCACAGGCTGGCCCCAGATTTGCCATGTATACTAATGACTGCCGTTCTCATTCTCTTATCTCGTTTTGAGTGATAGAATTACAGCTGTGTTCCGCTTCACCTGGTTTATAGGATACTAAGGAGCTTAATGTGTGCATACATATGCATGTCCCAGTGCATAGTGGAGGTCAGAGGGAAAGTTGTAGCGCCAGTTCTCTCCCTCCCATTGTTGTCGCTTATGGCCATCAAACTCAGGCTGCTGGGCTCGCGTGTGTGCTGGGCACTTTTCCCAAGTGAGGAGCCATCTCACTAGCCTCACCTTTTACTTTCTTTCTTTTTTAAAAAAGCTTGTTTATTAGGTATTTTGTTTGTTTGCTTTTTTTGTGTGTGTGTGGGAGAGAGACCCTCACTCTATAGCTCACACTGGCCTAGAACTTGGTCTTTACCCAAGCTGGCCTAAAACAGCAATCTTCTTGATGTAGTTTCCCAAGTGCTGGGATTAGAGGTGAGCCACCACATCCATCTTAGTCCCCCCCACCCCACCTCCACACACACAGGGTTTCTCTTTGGAGCCTGTCCTGAAACTTGTTCTGTAGACCAGGCTGGGCTTGAGCTCACAGAGATCTGCCTGCCCCTGCCTTCCAAGCGTTGGGATTAAAGGCATGGACCACCACTGCCTGTCTAGTTTAGATTTTTAAGTTAACAAACAACTGTCACTGCAGCTCAGTTTTTTTGAGTGAGAAATGAGGCTGTGAGAAATGGGGGGGCCGGGGTTCCAGCATGGTGCTCAGTGAAAGAGCCAGCCAGAGAATGCTCTGTACTCTCTGAAGCCAAATGTGTGACGTAATGGAAAAGACAAAACTGTGGACACGTGGACCCAAACAAAACAAACAGAGCAAAACCCAAAATAGTTAAAAAAAAAAAATCCAAGAAAACCAAAAACTAGCCAAGCAAACAAAAAGAGTTGGTGTTGTTGCCAAGGATTCTGGAGGAAAGGGGGGAATGGATAGGAGCAATGTGCCCTGTTCTAGACCTTGTAGACAGCTGGCAGAAACTCCTATGTCAGTATTCATTTGTGCACAAGGTGTGGATAGAGGAACTGCTGGGAGGAAGGTGTGTATATATGGAAGTTGTATTTTTCTCTAATTCTAATCTGATCTCATAAAGAATAGTTTTATGTCCGTTAGTGGTCTCTTCTGTTTTTGGTTTTTCGAGACAGAGTTTCACTGTGTAGTTTTGGAGCCTGTCCTGGATCTCTCTCTGTAGACCAGGCTGGCTTCAAACTCACAGAGATCCACCTGGCTCTGCCTCCCGAGTGCTGGGACTAATGGTGTGTGTCACCACCACCCAGCTCTGTCTCTTTTCTTACCCAAGCTGACACTGAACTTTTTGTCGTTTTACCTATATCGAGTATTTCATATAGATGAAGTAATAGATGTCCTTTGTTTGGCTTCTTTCTAGCACAGCACTTCATATTTTTCTTGATGTACCATGCATCAGTTCCTTTTTGTTCCTGAGTACCATTGATAGGCATTTGAATTGTTGATTTCTATGAGTCATGCTGCCTCTTGTGCCTATCATGTACATGTTTTTCTGTTTGTGTGTACCTAGTGTGGAATTGCAGTCATGTGGCAATGCTGTGTTCAGTATTCGAAATAGAAAGCCAGACTTTGGGGCTTTGTTTTACATTACTCAGGGCTGCAGTTTCCACACCCTTGCCAGTGCTTAGATTACCTGATGTTTGGTGATAAAGCTTTCTCTTCTACACACAATTGAAATTGGTTTAACCTATTGTTTCTTTAATAGAGGCAAATTTCTGGAGATGTGTGATGATCTCTTAGCAAGAGTGGAGCCACCACTTCGTAGTGTCTTGGAACAATCCAGTAAGTATTTTTGTCATTGAATTGTTTATATTTCAGATTCTGGGAATGTTTTACGTGTTACCATCTTTTCCTCTCTGTCAATTATTTGCTTAATGAACACTGTCAGTTCTATGCTTCAATAAGCTTTATCTGCTCTTTGGAATGTTTCTTCTCCCTAAAGCCTTCTATGAAGAGTATAGTGTTTGCTCCAAAAAATCCCATTTTCGCCTCAAACACAGAGATATAAATCTCCCTTAAAAGGTATTTGCAGTGCTTGCGTGGTGGTCTTATAAACTTGCTGTCAGTGAGCCCTTGGTTAGCTCATTGTGTGTCTGAGATGGCTCAGTTGGTTGGTAAAGGCTTGTTGCTCAGCCATGAGTGCCTTTGTTGGGCTCTCCAGCACCCACACAAAACCCAAGTGCAGCTGTACTCCCTTGTAACCTCCAGCACTGGAGCTCCAGGTTCAGAGGAAGATTCTCAAAAAAGGAGGCTAGAGAGATGACTCTGAGGTCAGAACAGGCATTGTCTGTTCTACCAGAGGACCCAAGTTTAAGTCCTAGCATCCACATGACCCCCCTTTTTCTTTTCTTTTCTTTCTTTCTTTCTTTTTTTTTTTTTTTTTTGGTTTTTCGAGACAGAGTTTCTCTGTAGCTTTGCGACTTTCCTGGGGAACTCACCCTATAGTCCAGGCTGGCCTCGAACTCACAGAGATCCGCCTGCCTCTGCCTCCCAAGTGCTGGGATTAAAGGCATGCGCCACCACTTGGGTCTTAAGCCTTGGGTCTTAAGTCAGTGATGACAGATGTGTTTTTGCTTTGGACTTTGGGAGTGTCATATCCTCCATGCTCCCCATTTTTCCTTCTGAGGTGGAGGTGGAGGAGTCTGAGATGTATTGCCTAGGCTGGTCTGGAATTCTACTCAAGCCAGTTCCCCTTCCTCAGCCTCCAGCTAGAACTACAGGCACATACCTAATGGCCTGGCTGCAGCCTGTTTGTTTTTTGAAAACTGAGTGGAGGTCAGAGGACAACTAAGCAGACTTGATGTTCTCCTTTCACATTTGCGTGGATTCTGCAGACTGAACTCTACATTCAACAGGCCTCAGCATGTGCCTCGACCCACTGAGCCACCTCACCAGCCCTGAAGCCAGTGTCTTTAACGCTCTTCTGAAGAGATGGTGGTGGTTGGGTGAAGTGTGACGGTAAATCACACTTGAGGCCCACATGTGGCCGATAGGCTGGAATGTGGGATCCCTTGCTAGTTGGTTGTGTGACACTGTTGGGCACTCAGGACCTATACAGGGCAAAGTGTAGTGTGTTTGGCCAGTGCCTTACAGACCCCACTGTTGTACTCTCTTCTCTGTTATCTTGAGAATCAAGGTGACTACTTTTCCCAGAGGCCACCTCCTGTGAGTGTGTATGTGTGTATTGGGATGGGGACGTGAGGGAGCAGAGTTTTAATATGTCTGTGGATTAGATCCTATGAGCTCTTACTACTTTTTTCCTTCATTGTAAAATATTGATTTAAAGATTCTTTTATAAATGTCTCATTGTTGTGGCGTAGAGTTAAAGAGAGAAGATATTTATGCAGTGGAGATAGTTGGTGGTGCCACACGAATTCCTGCAGTGAAAGAGAAGATCAGCAAATTTTTTGGTAAAGAACTTAGTACAACATTAAATGCAGACGAAGCTGTCACTCGAGGCTGTGCGCTGCAGGTGAGTTTGTATTTGTTCGTATGTCATAACAAAAACATAATCTACCTGTTAACCTGAGGGTAATCTCAAGGTGTAAGATTCTGATGTACATAAAGGTAGTGGTTGTGTAACGTGTTAGAAGATGAGTTAAGAATCCGGGCAGTGGTGGCACACGCTTTTAATCCCAGCACTTGGGAGGCAGATGCAGATGATCTCTTGAGTTTGAGGCCAGCCTGGTCTACAGAGTGAGTCCAGGACAGCTAGGGCTACACAGAGAAACCCTGTCTAGAAAAATACCCAAACCACAACAGCAGAAAAACAAAGCTGGTGTGTGTGTGTGTGTGTGTGTGTGTGTGTGTGTGTGAGAGAGAGAGAGAGAGAGAGAGAGAGAGAGAGAGAGACAGACAGACAGACAGACAGAAACACATAGCTCTAAGCTAGAGCTGTTGGGATTGGTTGAATTGTCTTGTGAAGTAGTGCACTTCGAGTTCATGGGAACTGGTAAAGCAAAGCTAGGTTATGTTGTTGATTGTTTTTACTCTTACTCTTTTGGCTTTTTATTCTTTTGGGGAGCCCACCAACCAGCTCCCAAATAACCCACACCTGGAGGCTTATTATTTCTTATGGATGCCTGGCCTTAGGTTGGCTTGTTTCTAGCCAGCTTTTCTTAACTTTAAATTATCCCATTTACCTTTTGCCTCTGTGGTTTTCCTCTCTATTTCTGTATGACTGACTTTGCACTCTAGCTACTTTACAGCTACTGCAGGCCGTGGGGGTGGCTGGCCCTAGTGTCCTCCTCTACTTGTTCTCTTGCTGTTTCTTCCTTTTCTCCCAGATTTCTCCTATTATTTTCTCTGCCTGCCAACCCCGCCTATTCATCTCCTGCCTCGCTATTGGCCATTTAGCTCTTTATTAGACCATCAGGTGTTTAGACATGTGCACAGTAACACAGCTTCACAGCGTTAAAGCAAATGCAACATAAAAGAATGCAACACATCTTTGCATCATTAAACAAATGTTCCATAGCATAAACAAATGTCCCACAACAAGGTTCCACAGAAAATTTGACCATGACAGCATTTTGTAGAACTATTCAGGTACCATTACATTACTACTGAAGATAGTAAATAAATCAGTGATTGCCTCCTGAAGTCATTGCCAATTTATAGTATCTGTATGTGTCAATGGAATTTCTGAAATTATCATTCTAGTGTGCAATCTTATCACCTGCTTTCAAAGTGAGAGAATTTTCTATCACTGATGTCGTGGCATATCCAATATCTTTGAGATGGAATTCTCCTGCTGAAGAAGGGTCAAGGTAATACATCATTAATGCCATTTATGTATACTCATTTGGGTGTTGAATCTAGGTAATGCATTATCCTTCCTTTATACACATATCTGTCAGGTGCATGAAACAAAGTATAAATTCATGGTCAGGAATGATAGTGAACCCTGTAATCTAGCATATGAGAGGTGGGAGGGAGGCAGGAAGATCAAGAGATAAAGGCTGTCTTCAGCTACATTGTGAGTATTTGGTCAGACTGGGCTACATGAGTTGTTTTTTTGTTTTTTTGTTTTTTTGTTTGTTTTTTTTTTTTTTTAATTTATTTTGTATCCAGTGTTCTACCTGCATGTATGCCTACAGGCCAGAAGAGGGCACCAGATCTCACTACAGGTGGTTGTGAGCCACCATGTGGTTACTGGGAATTGAACTCAGGATCTCTGGAACAGCAGCCAGTGCTCTTAACCTCTGAGCCATCTCCCCAGCCTGAGATTTTTTTTTTTAAAGACATGAATAAATCAGTGCCCTGTCATTTAATTTTTTTATACTTGTTCCCATTGAGACTTTGCCTTCTTGTGTTGATTTGGTATATTCCTTTTTAAAAGTATGTTATTTTTTAAATGCACTTAATTAAATTTTTTTGTTTTTATTTGTGTGTTTTACCTGCATCTGTACCTGTATGCCATATCTGTGGTTAGTGTCTGAGGAGTCCAGAGGAAGGTATTGGATCCCCTACAAATGAAGTTAAAGATTGTTGTGAGCCAACATGTGGGTGCTGGGAATCAAACCTATGTCCTTTGGAAGAGCAGCCAGTGCTCTTAACTGCTGAGCCATCTCTAGCTTCCCTTGAATAACCTGGAAATAATAGCCAACAAGAAGAAACTAAGACTATTCAGTAATTATAATCTTAGGATGCATGTGTCAGAAGTGTTAAGAATATCATGAAATTGGGGGCTGGAGAGATGGCTCAGAGGTTAAGAGCACTGACTGCTCTTCCAGAGGTCCTGAGTTCAATTCCCAGCAACCACCTGGTGGCTCACAGCCATCTGTAATGAGATCTGGTGCCCTCTTCTGGCCTGCAGTCATACATGCTGTATACATAATAAATAAATAAATCTTTAAAAAAAAAAAAAAAAGAATATCATGAATTTGGGTTGAGGAGATAGGTGGGTAAAATGCAAGCCCGGAGACCTGGGTTCAAATCTCCACATCCCATGTAAAGCTCAGGTGAGGTGGGAGATGAGGTGGAGTTTGGTGAATCCCTAGAAGCTTGCACACTGGGAGCCTGGAATGGGCAGCAGTAAATAGCAGAGGCCTTATTCTCAACTAAGGTGGAAGGCGAGGACTCAAGGCAGTCCTCTGACCTCAACATGCACATACCTATGAAACATAACCCCCCAATAAAAGAAAAGATTGGAATATTTTTTTAAAAATTTGTAATACTTTATTTGTATTTTATGTACATTGGTCTTTTGCCTGCATGTATGTCTATGTGAGGATGGCAGATCTTGGAATTACAGACAGTTAGCTGCCATGTGGGTGCTAGATTTGAACCTGGGTCCTCTGGAAAAGCAGTCAGTGCTCTTAAACCGCTGAGTCATCTCTCCAGCCCTGGAATATTTTAATAAAAAGGAGTTTTATGAATTTGTGGGGTTTTGTCTTTTTCTTCTAGTGACTGTGAAGTCTTCCCCAAAAATCATGCTGCTCCTTTCTCCAAAGTCCTCACCTTTTATAGAAAGGAACCTTTCACTCTTGAGGCCTACTATAGCTCCCCCCAGGATTTGCCCTACCCAGATCCTGCTATCGGTAAGTAGAATTGGAAACCTAAAACAGTAACAAAAACTTGTCTCTACTTGCGAGTACTAAAAGAAAGAAATACAGACTATTCAGAAATTTCAGTGCTTTATGACCCAAAAGCAAACATCTGTCTGTAATCCTGGGTACAGAAGCAGTCAGATGGTTATTATTTAATGGAGCCTTGTGTTGTGTGGCAGTATTCCTGGATTGAGTGCACATTGTGGGTGACTGACGACTATAAGGTGGTCCTGATGAAAAGCATGATAGAGACCAGCTTGGTTCTAATATAGAATTTCAAGATTTGCAGAGAAATCACACAATTGTTCTACAGCATCAGTCCATCCTAGAATTTGGAACCAAGTTGATCAGAGTCTTTACAAACTGGGAATGGTTATTGGAAATACTATCAAGAAGAGAGACCAAGATTTCTGTAAGATCTTTCATGTGAATGAAGAGCAGGAGCAGCTTCGGTGGCCTGCAGAAATGTGGGGAGTTGGCTGCCCTGCTTTCCATTTGTAGGATAGGGTATGACAATCATACCCGGAAGGGCTAACTTCTATATCCCTTTCTGTCCGCCTTGGGTATGCTCTCACTAACACATTGAGCTTCCATACTCTTCTCTGAAACCCGCCATAGGGCTGACCTCTCCTACTGAGTTTTTCTCTTTCTCTCTGGCAACTGCCAAGATGTACAGTTTGCCTTTCCTATAGTCTTTCTTTTAAACTCTAGTAAAATTGCCTTTGGGCTTTAAGAAAAAAAACAAACAAAAAAAAAACACAAAAAACAAACAAACAAACAAAAACCCTTCCAAAACAAAATTTGGTATAATGGTGAGATTTACAAATGATAATTTCTTAGGAAATGACACAAACTAGAAAATTTTAAAAGTAAATTGTAGGATTGGGCTCTTTACTGTCTGGCACAGCCTGCTTGTTTTCTTATGTATATGGAAGTTTAAGTTGAGTCTTACATTGTGCATTCTCTTGCATCTTTTCTTAAATCCCTAGCTCAGTTTTCAGTTCAGAAAGTCACTCCACAATCTGATGGCTCCAGCTCAAAAGTGAAAGTCAAGGTTCGGGTAAATGTCCATGGCATTTTCAGTGTGTCCAGTGCGTCCTTAGTAGAAGTGCACAAGTCCGAGGAAAATGAGGAGCCGATGGAGACTGATCAGAATGCAAAGGAAGAAGAGGTAACCTGGATGTTTTATATCATTATGTTGGTCATTTGACTGGCAGACAGGAGCACTGAGAGCTGCTGAGTGTGTTTGTACGTTCCCCACTCAACCCACTTTTACATTTTACTGGAATGGAAATGAACTCCAATTGGCTCTTTCCTTCAGACCATTTGTCAGCTTAAACTACTACTGACTGTAGGAAAATGCTCTTAAGTTTGTTTTCAGAAGTACAATAGATGTCCCCTGGATAAATGTAGGTCTTAACTCTTCGTGCATCAGACTCCAAAAGCTTGGCTTTCTTCCCCAGATGTGTGTATGGGGATTCAGGTACCGGCATTCTCCATAGCATCTTGGACCATTCCCATAGGCCATGCACATGGAGTTCTTGGTTCAGGTGCTCCACAAACTTCTTTATTATTGCTGCTGAAAGAATTCTCTGGGTTTCTCTTCAGCATGTACAAAGGGTATGTTTTTGAGAATGAAAATGTTGGTGTAAGGACTCTTGACAAAGTCAAGGCTCTGGGAGGAAGCATGTGGAAGGGAAGCACAAGCTTGCTTCAGAGGTTGTATTTGCCACACTCCACTGAGTGCTTTATGGTTCACAAAGCTAATGTTATAGTTGCTCTACTTCCTACAAGGGTGGGCATGTTGGGCAGGACAAGTACTACATTGTTAGGTTGAACTCCAGAGAGGAAAACTTCGTGTCCTGTGTAACTTGTGCATAGTTAGAGTGTTGAGCCTCAGTATGCTGATCACTGGGGAGTCAACGGGAATTCTATACCATGTGGCTTTGAGTGCCATTGAAGGCTGCTTAGTGTTTTTTGAGAATCTTCTGGTTTCAGTGTTTAATTTGACTTTTCAGAAGATGCAAGTGGACCAGGAGGAACCACACACTGAAGAGCAGCAGCCACAAACACCAGCAGAAAACAAGGTGGAGTCTGAGGAAATGGAGGTACAGGCTGTCTCTTAGAATTCTTGATGTCTTACAAACCCCCGGGGCTGCCTTGGACTGTGGTTACACACTATTACTTATTTGTATGAATTTTTAGCTATACTGCATAGTGTGTTTTGGAAAGTTAAAAGAGCATATATCGTTGATAATTTGTTACTGATGAAGCAGTGAGACAGAAGATTTTTTTTTTCTTAAATTTTGTCAAGTGTTTTACTGTGTGTGTAGAAAAAATTTATTATTTCCCCTCTCCAGACAGACAGAAGATATGTTTTTTTTCTTTTCTCAAATTTTGCCAAGTGTTTTACTCTGGTCTCTGTTTGTGTATATGTGTGTGTGTCTTGTGTGTGTGTGTGTAGAAAATATTACCTCCTCCCCTCCCCAGACAGGATCTCTCTGTGTAACCCTGGAACTTGCTTAGTACTTGCTTAGTAGACTAGGCTGGCCTCAAACTCACAGAGATCCGCCTGCCTTTGCCTCCTGAGTGCCAGGATTAAAGATGTGCGCCACCACCGCTCGACATGAAGAAAAATTTTGATGGTTTATTTTTCATGAGTCTGTTCTGACATGTATGTAATTGAGAAACATCTGATTCGGTGCTAGCCAGTGTATCTACTCTGGTACTTTCCATATGCCGTACCCTATTGAATATTGTTGTCCTTATAGTGATAAATACCAGTGTGGGACAACATAATATATAGTATTCTAGCTGAGATTTCTGTCTTTGTGGCTACTATTTTCCTATGGAGGTGTGGAATGGCCTCTAACCAAGAGCAGCCACCAAGGTGGCTAGGGAGCAAGAAGGGCCATTCCTTCTGTTACAAGGTGTGGCTAGGGAGATGGGTCAGTTGGTAACAGTGCTAAATTCCATCCCCAGTGCAGGGCCAGCCTTGAGTTGGATCTCATATTATATTGATTCTCTACAAATTGTCTTCTGACCCCCACCCACATGTACCATAGCATGTATACATGCACACATACAAATAAAAATTTAAGAATGTGATTTTTTTTAGGTTCTAATTCCACCGTCTTTTCAGTCTCTGCTGTTTAGGCAGGTCCCTGTGGTGATTAAAATCTGTGACCCATTTCCATGTCATGGAACAGATTTCCCACCTAGCTTTGTAGGTGGTGGTGATGGTGGTGGTTTTTTGGGTTTGTGTGTGTGTGGTTGGGTTTTTTTTGAGACAGGGTCTCACATAGCTCAGGCTGACCTTGAACTCCTGGTGCCCCCAGCCTGTGCTATCCAAGTGTTTTGTATGTTGGTTGTGAGATTGCAGAGGGTTGTTAGGTGTGTTAGCTGTTTTTCATTTTCAGTTGAAAAATACACACGAGGTTACATTTTAAAGCATATCGCACTGTAGTACCCATTGTTTTCTATCTCGCAGAATAAAATTCTCTACCTGTTCTTTCCCAGACCCCTAAAATCCACCATTATGGTTTCCTCCTGAATGTACTACTCCAGAGATGACAGATTCACTTCTCATTTTCAAGATGATAATCATGAGTTACTTTTGACTTGATCCATTTTAAAATGTAGGGTTAGTCTGTATGTTTTTGTTCATTTTTTTTTTTTTTTTAAAGACCTCTCAAGCTGGATCAAAAGATAAAAAGACGGACCAACCACCTCAAGCCAAGAAGGCAAAAGTGAAGACCAGCACTGTGGACCTGCCCATCGAGAGCCAACTCCTGTGGCAGCTGGACCGAGAGATGGTCGGCCTGTATACAGAGAACGAGGTACATTCAGACTGTGTAGCCTTTAAGATAGTGGTTCTTATCTTTCCTAATGCCTTTAATATAGTTCCTCGTGTTGTGGTGGCCCTAACATAAAATTACTTTTCCATTTTATTGATTGATTGGTTTTTCTGGGCAGGATTTCTCTGTGTAACAGTCCCAGCTGGCCTTGAACTCAGATTCCCTAGCCTCTGTCTCCCAAGCGCCAGGACTAAAGGTGTGTGCCACCATGCTTGGCAAAAAAAGGTTCTTATAAACAGCTTTAGGGATCCCCCCCCCCCCCCAAGACAGGGTTTCTCTGTGTAGCCCTGGCCATCCTGGAACTTACTCAGTAGAACACTCTGACCTGAAACTCACAGATACATCCACCTGCTTCTGCCTACCAAGTGTTGGGATCAAAGGTGTGTGCTGCCACTCAAATCTTTGTCTTAAATATATTTGATTTTGCTTTTTTGGGTATATCTTAATATTTTGACTATTCCCTCCCTTCAAAACAAACCCCACAAAGCTGTGATCTTCAAATTTTCTTCCTGGTTCTATTCCTGGCTCTGTTTTCTTGGGGTGACTCACAAGAATTGAAAGGATTGGAGCGGGGAACACTCTTTGCTCTTCACTTGTGTCAGTTGATGCTCATAGCTGGCCTCGTGTCTCATCTATTGCTCCTGTTCCAGGGTAAGATGATCATGCAGGATAAACTGGAGAAGGAACGGAACGATGCCAAGAACGCGGTGGAAGAATATGTGTACGAGATGAGAGACAAACTTAGTGGTGAATATGAGAAGTTTGTGAGTGAAGATGTAAGTGTGCCGCTCCCTTTCTGTGGGTGTGTAGGGAGAGCTTCAGACGCTTGAGAAGGAAGCTTGGCTACTGTGTGTGTGTGTGTGTGTGTGTGCGCGCGCGCGTGATCAAGTGACTAAAAATGTTTGGAGAGAGAGCTCAGTGGTTAGAGTACTTGCTGCTCTTTTAGAGGATCTGAGATTGGTTCTCGGCACCCATATGGTGGCTCACAGTTTCTGTAACTACAGTTCTAGAGAATTGACACCCTTTCCTGGCCTCCATGGACACTGCATGCATGTGGTACAAGTACATACGGGCAAGCAAAACATTCATATGCATAAAATAAACCCAAATACTAAAACATGTATCTCTTTGGGAGTTACATAGTGGTAAACTAAACATGCATATATTCAAAAACTTACATGTGTGAAGGGTACACATGGGTGTGAGTCTAGGTAGAGGCTCAGAGTTGATGTCTGCAGTTCTCTACTTTTCTTTTTGAGGCAGTCTTTCCTTGAACCTGCAACTAGCTTGTTTTTACTAGTGTATCTAGCCAGCCTATTCCAGGGACCCCCATCTCTTGATCTCTTGTCTCCTGAGTGCTGAGATCATAGGAGCCGCTTACCTGCTTGGCTTCTACATGGGTTCTGGGTATTGTAGGCACATTAACTCACTTACTGATCCATCTCCCCAGCCTGGTTTTGTATTTCTTTACTATTTTCTTTATTGTTAGAATGTTTCCCATTACAGTATGAGTGTGTGTGTGTGTGTGTGTGTGTGTGTGAGAGAGAGAGAGAGAGAGAGAGGGAATTATAATGTTTTCTTTATTTACAGGATCGTAATAGTTTTACCTTAAAATTAGAGGATACTGAAAATTGGTTGTATGAAGATGGAGAAGACCAACCAAAGCAAGTTTATGTAGACAAATTGGCTGAATTAAAAGTAAGTGACCTTTTTTTGTTTTGTTTTGGTTTTTCCAGACAGGGTTTCTCTGTAGCTCTGTTGCCTGTCCTGGACTTGCTGTGTAGACCAGGCTGGCCTGGAGCTCACAGAGATCTGCCTGGCTCTGCCTCCCGAGTGCTGGGATTAAAGGCGTGCCCCCACAGTGTAAGCTGAGGCCTGGAATAGTTCTCTTCTAGGTGAAAGCAGAGCATCTCTTGTATGGTAAAACTGGATGGTTAACACAGAAATTATCACCCTGATTGAGGTCTTTGTTTGGAAAACGTTGTAAATTCACTGAGAGCAAAGCGGAACATGGCCTTTTGTTTCAGCTTCGCACTGTGGACTTCCGGAGAACTGGGCATTACAGCTGTCCAGAGTGGGTGGCTCAAGGACAGTGCCTGGGGCTTAGCTCACCCTGGCAGGGGTGCAAGTGCTCCTGCTAGCTGTGCCTTTGTGGGTTTTACTTGTTTATTGTTGAGACAGAGTCTCTCTCTGTCGCCTAGCTAGCTGTTCTGGAACTCAGTATGTAGATCAGGCCAGCCTTGATCTCAGATCTACCAGCCTTTGCCTCGCAAGTGCTGAAACTAAAGGCACGCACCACCACTACCCAACTTCCCTGTGCAAAATGTTTTTCTTTGTCTTTTGAGAGGTGCCAGGCATGTGAAAGTTGAGGACCAATCATTTAGGCCATCTTGGCTAGTGTCTTCTCTGTACATTTCTCTAAGTTTGAGTTAGATTTTCTGTGATTTGGGTTATGTTTAATACAGAATATTTCAGTATGCTCATAAAAGCCTCATGCTGCACCATCATTGCACCAGAGATCTCCAGTGTCACTGTGTTGAGTTTTCAAGTTCATTTTCTAAACAGTGATCATCTAGTGGATTTGCATTGGGACCCAGATGTAGTGCACATATGTGTCTCCTCATCTATGTCTGTGGCTGACCTTATGTTCTACTTTTTCCTCATGTATGTGCTGAAGAGACTGCCCTTTCTCCATTTGTTGTGGAGAATTTTCTCTGGGTGTGGATTTTGCCACTTTTTTTATTTTATTTTATTTTTAACCTTTTATTTCTTTATGTGTATGAGTGTTTTGCCTGTGTGCGTATCTGTGCGCCACTTATGTGTCTGATGCCCAAGGAAGCTAAAAGAGGATATTGGATGCCCTGAAACTGGAGTTACAGACAGTTGTGAGCCACCATGTGAGTGCTGGGAATTGAAACTGGGTCCTCTGCAAGAGCAGCTAATTCTGTAACCACTGAGTCATCTCTCCAGCCTCTAGATTTTGCCACTTTTACCTTAATAGTGGTAATGTGATTTCATCAGAATCTAATATGACTTAAAGGTTTTGTTGTTGTTGTTGAGGTTTTGTTTATTTTTATGTAAGTGTTTGCCTAGATGTGTTCTTTTGTGCCATGTCTGTGCAATGTCCCTGGAGGCCAGGATTCTGATCTCCTGGAGCTGGGGCTACAGATGGTTCTGAGCCACCGTTTGGCTGCTAGGACTTGAACCCACCTTCTCTGAAAGGGCAGCCAGTGCTCTTAACTGCTGAGCTATCTCTCCAGCCCGCCAGTATGCTTTTTTGTTTGTATGTTTTTTGAGACAGGCCTTTTCTGTGTAGCCCTGGCTGTTCTGGAACTTGCTCTCTAGACCAAGCTGGCCTCGAACTTACAGAGATCTGCTTGCTACAGTGTGATTTTTAATAAGAAAAATTGTTGGGCAAGTACATTTAGAAGACATAACTTTTGGTTTCCTCCTCCAGTGAGAACTGGGATTTGGTCAGTAATGAGAAACAATTCCACTTAGGACAGTCTTGACTTATGCTCATGAGCCCCCAGAGGAGCCTGATACTTGTAATGGTTTGGAGAAACATTTATTTATCTTACTGTACATGCACGTATTGTTGTTTATATATTTGTATGTATTCATGTGTGCACACACATACCCAGAGAACGACACTTCAGCTCCGTTACTCTTAGTCCTAGTAGTAGCACTGTAACTTAAATTGTGTAAGCTACCCTGTACAAACCTGTGCATTCTCCTACTAGAATCTAGGTCAGCCTATTAAGACACGGTTCCAGGAATCTGAAGAAAGACCAAAGTTATTTGAAGAACTAGGGAAGCAAATCCAACAGTATATGAAAGTGATCAGCTCTTTCAAAAACAAGGTATCTTATTCTTATTTTTATTTTTCTATGATTTTGGTCAGGGCACTGTGTATTTGTTTTTGTTTGTTTGATTTTGTTTTTTGTATTTTGGTTTTTCGAGACAGGGTTTCTTTGTGTAGCCCTGTGGCTGGCTTGGAACTCAGAGATCTGCCTGCCTCCTCTTCCCGAGGGCTGGGATTAAAGGAGTATTTTATTAGTTTTATTCTTGTGCACATAGAATGTGTTGGATTCTTCTTGGGGCTGGAGTTAGAGGTGGTTTGAAGCTGCCCAGTGTGGGTGAAGGGAACTGAACTTGGGTCTTACAAGAGCAGCAAATGCCCTTAGCCACCAAACTATCTCTCCAGCCCCAAATGAGGATTTTTTGAAAGGCAGTATTGGGCAGGGAGTGATGTACTTTTGGCACTTATCTGTCCACCCTACACTTGTAGGAGGACCAGTATGAGCACTTGGATGCTGCCGACATGACGAAGGTAGAGAAGAGCACCAACGAGGCGATGGAGTGGATGAATAACAAGCTGAACCTGCAGAACAAGCAGAGTCTGACCCTGGATCCAGTTGTCAAGACAAAGGAGATTGAAGCTAAGATTAAGGTAGTTTGCAACTTTATGTACTTTGGACTTTTCTTGGCCGCTCTTTTGTTATTAACAGTTGGGACTTATTGTACGTCTTAGCTACTGGGGTTTAGCATGCAAAATAAAATATGTTTAATTTATAAGAAATCATCGTTTTCTTTCTTTACCATTCTAGGAGCTGACGAGTATTTGCAGTCCTATAATTTCAAAGCCCAAACCCAAAGTGGAACCCCCAAAGGAGGAGCCAAAACATGCTGAGCAGAATGGACCAGTGGACGGCCAAGGAGATAACCCAGGCCCCCAGGCGGCTGAGCAGGGTGCAGACACAGCTGTGCCTTCTGATGCAGACAAGAAGCTTCCCGAGATGGACATTGATTGATTCCAACATTTGTTTATATTAAAACAGACTATTATAAAGCTTTAAGTTGTCAACTTTGTTCTAAATATCAACTAGAGCAAGCAAATACTGGAGATTTCTTAGTTTTTAGGGGATCTTGGGGGTGGGGTATAGGTAATGTACGGAGCATTTTGACTTCTAAATAGTTAGATCCAGAGATAGAGTGCACACTCTCTCTCTCTCTCTCTCTTCATTATGGTCCTGTTTAAGAGCTCAGCTAGTCTTTCTGAACGCCTGCCTTCCTCCTTTGTGTTTTAATCATGCTTCTACAAGATGAAGTGTGTTGGGAAAGCTGAGCTCTAGCAAAAGCTTTGACAGCCACCAGGCAGGCTTTTCTTTATACATGACAGAAGCTCACATTACGCTTGTAAAGTCTGAGTGGAGATCACCACCAGCATTCTCGTCCTGTAGCAGGTCTGTGGCTGGTGCTTCCTCCATTTCTGAGGGCCAGAGCCTGGGCAAGCATGGATTAACACGGAGTGCAGAGCACAGCAGGGCCTGCTCTGAGGCCTCATGGCTCTCCATTCCCAGCTCTGTCTCCTTTCTCCCTCAGCAAGCAGTTATAAATGCCACATGTCCTCTTCACTTAGAGCGAGCTTTAGCGAATCAAGGGACTTGGATGCAGTAGCTTCCCATACTTCCCTAAAGTAAATTTGCTAATCCTGAAGCATCGAAGTACAGTTTTCTCTTCAGGTTAGGTTGTAGAGAACACGGTTGGGTGTGGGCATGGTGAATCTGAGCTATCCATCCTTGCTTATTATGGTGGAAAGATTTGTACCCTGACCTGCTCAGGTGGGAGATGATGTGTGTAAATTAGAGAATTGGACAGAAGAGGATGAGAGTTCAAGATTTTTAGCTCATTTGCCATCACCTGTGTTACTGTTAATATGTGTCATGAATCTGCCAATCTGTATGTTACAACAGCTGACAGATTGTAAGCGATTGCATCCATTGCTCTGGATGAGTCTGAAGTTAGCATTGAGGTGCTCAAGGTCACAGGAATGCCTCACTGTTGACTGCAGACAGTGTGGGCACTACACATTTCCTGGGGCAAGTCTACAGGAAGGAGGTGTTCTGGAAACAAAGGGATGCCTGCAGTAGAGGGCAGAGTTGGTTACCTGCCTTAGTTACAAGTGTTGGTGGTTATGTTCTGGGTCTTTGTAATCACTGATCTCTGTAACAGAGCCTCTCTGTTCATTTTTGCTTGTTGGAAATAAGCTTAAAACCATGCATAGTTCAATCCACTATGCTTCTGTCTGTCTGCACAGAAAGTGCTGTAGCCCTCAAGTGTTCTAGAGACAGTTGATGGGAGAGAGGGAAAGAAGTCAAGTAAGTGACTGGATGCCCGCTCAGCACAAGCCTGGAGCCCCAGGCCCGGTGTGTGCTTTGCTGAAGGAGTGCCTGCCGGTCCCGCTGGGAGGCCTGTAGTTGTTTCAAGTGCAGGCTGCAGGATTAAGCCAACTCTTATGCAACTTGACTGTCTTTAATGACCATTTCTCATAAACATTTGTGTGTGGGGGTGGGAGGGTTCGGGGGTTGGGGTGGGAATGAATTTGAAGTTTAAAGTTAAAGCTAGAAATCAGATGGTCTGCTTCTGCTGTCAAGACAGACTGATTGGATTTATGTGGAGGCAGGCCAGAGTGGCAACTGATGACTTGTGTGCAGACAAGCATTTATCCAGGTTGCATTATCCAAATTGGTTTGTTAAAAACTCAAGGTCACATTCTTGCACTAAAAAGCAGTAAACATGAGACAAAGTTTAGGAAAAACTAATAAAAGAAACCTGTCTTAACTCGAATGGTTTTCTTAATTTCCTTATGTGGACTGGTGAGTGAGTGTGTGAGAGAGACGGCTGGGGAGACTTTCTGTGTAACACAGCCTTGCTGGAATGTAGTGTCGTCAGGCCTTTAGGCCCTGGTGTAGGAATTTTCTGCAAGGCTTGCCTTTAGGTTTGACGGCAGTAGAAGGTAGGTGGTATATAGATCATAGTGAATACCAGGACTGAGTAGGTCCAGAATCTGCTAGTGGGTACATAATGTGTGTCCTGTGATTGTGGAAATGGGAATAAAACCATGAGACTTCTATTGCCAAGACAGGGGTTCTAGGTAGGGAGAGGTCAGAGGCATTACTGTCTGGAGTCACGTGCCGCTCTTTTTGAGACAACTCTTACATAATCCTGGCTGTCCAGGAACCCTGCCTCTGCCTCCCGAGTGTTGGGATTAAAGGCGTGCATCACCACACCCAGCTGAAGTCAGACCTAACTGGGAGAAGAGGTCTATGGTGGGGATGGAGGTGGGCATGACCACAGCGTCAGTCCTGGAGAAGAGCAGTCCTGTTCCATAGCTGTTCCCTATGGTCACCAGCGCCCCTGCATAGCCCTGTGGGGGCTGTGAGAGGGTGGAAGCTAGGGCTGGTGTAAAATTGTCCATGTGTCCCCTTCTCAATGTGTGCGGAATATCCTCAGCTACGGGATGGGGAAGGGTGAGGTCCCAAGTGACTTCTGTAAGGAACGGGTAAAAAGGCCATGGCAGCTGTTGAGGTCTGTTCACTGGGTTTTTCTGGAAGATCCTATGATGTGTGTGGAGTGAGAAGCCAGTGGTATGAGACTGAAAACATTGGAGTAATGAAGTGGTATGGCTAGTTGTACCTGGGGGGAGGGGGGAGGACTCCGGCATGGCTCCAGCTCAGCCTGCTGTGAAGAAGTTTGTAGGGTAGTTGCTCATTAGAGAGTGACAAGGCTATATGAGACAGGCTTGGAGGCCTGACTCACTTCCTTTTTCTCTTATGCTGGACTGAACCCTAGGGCAGGCAAGTGCTTACCACCAAGCCACATCTGAGTTTGGTGTCATCCCCTCCCTGGGTTTTGATTTCTGTTTGATATCTGTTGGAGCCCACTAGGTTTCCTAGTGGATGTACCCAGCAGGACTGCAGGGGAGGTTGATTGGACCACGGGCTTGAGTACCAGGTGTTTGTATGGGTCTAACTAGCAAGGGGGAGGTCTTTTGCTCCACCCCCTGGCATTGTTATAAACAGACCTTTGGAATAACGTTCTGGGCCAGTGGATAAGGATCCAGGCCCTCCCTAGTCTATCCTGTGTTTTTTAACTCTCTAAGTCTCTTATCCCTCAATCCTTAAGAGTTCCTGGGGTAAATAAGTGTGGGGGCTGGTCCCCCACAGATTTTTCAAGGTTTATGTATTTTCAAGGATGACTTTTCATTAATGTGTCTGCGGAGGTTGGAAGACAATATTGACTCTGCAGGAACTGGAGTTCCAGGTGGTCATCAGCGTTCAGGGACCAAGCTGAGGAAGAGCTGCTAGGTGGTCCTCATGGGCCTAGAAGTCTATGTAGACCAGGCAGTCCTTCAATTTGGTCTTCCTGCTTGTGCTTTCCAAGTGCTTAGAGTGCAGGTGTGTGCCCCCACCTGGCCCTGATTTTGTTTCTTGACCCGCCTTTTGGTTATAGACTTACTTGCACGCTGGTGATTTTCCATTATTCTGAAGTGGTTTTAATTTTGCATGCTAAATGCAGGTTATAAATCTGCATAACCAGGTGGGCGGTGGTGGCGCAGGCCTTTAATTCCAGCACTCGGGAGGCAGAGGCAGGCAGATCTGAATCTTTGTGTTTGAGGCCAGCCTGGTCTACAAAGTGAGTTCCAGGACAGCCAAGGCCTGACTGACCCTGTCTCGAAAAACATACTTCTAATGTTTGTTGTTGAAACATTCCAGGACAGCCAGGGCTGTTACACAGAGAAACCCTGTCTCAAAAACAAAAACAAAAACAACCCTGCATAACCGCCCATGTTTGGAAAGAACCATAAACTCTGTTACCGGTAACATACATTTGGGGCTGGAGAGAGTTTAAGAGCACTGGATCCCCATACTCAAAAGGCAGCTAGCGACTGCCTGTAACTCTAGTTCCAGGAGATCTGGACTCTATAACCAAAAAAGAAAAGAAAAAAAAAAAGCATTAAATTCATTTGGAAGGATACTTCCAAATGAAATAGCTTTCAGGGTGGGCTTATGGGTAGGTTTTTTTTTCCCACTGTTTTGGTTTTTGTTTTGAGACAGATTTTTCTGTGTACCTCTGGCTGTCCTGGAACTTGCTCTGTAGACTAGGCTGGTCTCAAACTCAGAGATCTGCCTGTCTCTATCTCCTGAGTACTGATATTAAAGACATGTATCATCACTGACCCGCATGGATAGATTCTTACTGTGCATTTTTCCTGTTATGTGTTCTCTCAGATTAATAGAAAATTTGAGATTTTGTGGTGTTAAAAGTATCTTGGGGGACTGGAGAGATGGCTCAGTGGTTAAGAGCATTGGCTACTCTTCCACAGACTTGGGTTCGATTCTCAACACCCACATGGTGGCTCATAACTGTTTATAACTTCAGTCCTAGGGGATCTGATGCCTTCTGGCTTCCATAGGCGCCAGGCACACACTTGGTGCAGAGACACACATGTAGACAAAACATTCATTACATAAAATTAAGAGAAAGTGAAAGTATCTGGGCACAGTGGTAATGTCCACAATCCTAGCACTGGGGAAATGAGGCAGGAGACCCAAGACCACCGTGGATTACTCAGTGTTTACTGTTGTTTCAACAACAAACATAAGTATGTTTTTTTGTTTGTTTTTTGAGACAGAGTCTCTCTAGTCCTGGCTCCTGGAACTTATTATGTAGATCAGGCTGGCCTTGAACTCAGGGATCTGCCTGCCTCTGCCTCTGCCTCCCAAATGCTGAGATTAAAGGCATGCACCACCATGCTGGCCTTTAGAGAGAATGGCAAGGGAGGCAGAGGCAGGTGGACCTCTGTGAGTTCAAGTCCAGCGTGCTCTACATAGTGAGTTCCAGGTCAGCCAAGGATATGCAGTGACATCCTGTCTCAAACAACAACCACCACCACCACCACAACAACAACCAAAGAGAATGGCGCTCTGAGCTGGGGATACAGCTCAGCTGGTAGAGTGCTTGCCTGGCAGACACGAAGTCCTGAGTTCATTCAGTCACTAGAGACCGCACAAAGCCTACATGATGCACGCCAGTGCTCGTGGAGGGGGTGAGTGGGAAGAGGAGGATCACAGTTCAAGATTGCACTTGGTGTGTATGTAGTGAGCTTGAGGCTAGTCTGGATTACACTGGGTGACTCCAAAATAAGTAAGCAAGCAATAAATGAAAGGATGACTTTAAGGTTTTAAATCGAGATGTGATCAGATATGTGGAGCTTTTACATCCTCTCCAGTGACTCTAGCTCATGTCAAGTTGACATAAAATTAGTTAGCACAGTGATCTAATGTAGGGGTCATGGCAGGTGCTGCTGCTGGTTATAAAGGTGGTGGGTTTTATAGGATGGAGGCGAGAACTGTTGTTCCGGGTAGTTATGGAAGAAAGCCTCAGGACAGGATGTGTCCCCCTGGTTAAGGAATGGACTGTATTTAGAAGTGTGTGTGTGTGTGTGGGGGGGGGAGCAGAAGCTTCCAGAGCAGAAGGTGTGTCAGGAAGAGGGAGGCTGATGATGAGAAATTGAATGGCCAGCAGGTCTGGATGCTTCGGGAGTGTTTCAGAAGGTGGGAGCTGGCTGAACAGAAGGAGCTCGGGCACAGTGAAAGCAGAATTCCCAAGCACCCAGCCTGCTGGAAACCGGGCCAGTTGGCAGGCTGGACAGTGTCCTGTGCCTGTGGTCTAGAATGAAGTGAGGATGATTCTCGATAGTCTTCGGGCTTCTTGTGGCTGCCGGTCCATTCCTTGAATGGTTCTTGGTGGGGACAGCTCCAGGACATGACCCTCAGACCTGGAATACTGCTGTCATTTGGCTCGGAGTTTGCTCTAAGAACTGTAGGGAGGGAGACTGTGATCTCAGCATCAGCCCGTGAAGCAAGATGGAAAGCAGGAGGGTGTGCTTTTCTCGGGGATCAGGGAAAGAAGGGGCCCAGACGATGTTAACAATACAGAAATGCTCTCCAGATTTGTGCAATGTCCATGGGCAATCGCCAGGCTGGCCCCGACCTTAGCGTCCAGTGTTGGCCCATGCAGTCAGGACAAAGAGAATCGGGGGAATATTTGCTTCCAGTTACTCAGTGGGATATGTGTGATTCAAGCCCAGCACTCAGAATCATATACTATAGGATGCTGTGTTTGTCTTGGGCCCTTTTCATGAGCTGTGCCCAGACTTAAATCCTTCCAGGGCTGGGTGCCTGTTGAAAATTTGGAGTCCTCGATCAGTGGAGGGCTCATTGTCCACTTTTCTTACCTCCAGTTAGCAGGCTTTCTCACCAGTACTTCAGGACTCAGTGTTCTGTTTTGTTTTCTACATGAACTTAAACACTTACTTTAAAATTGGGATTGGAGAGACAGCACAGCAGTTAAGAGTGCTTGCTGGTCTTGCAGAGAGGTCTGAGTTCAGTTCCTAGCACCCACAATGGGCTGCTCACAAATGCCTATAATTCCACCTCCAGAGGATGGAAAACCTCTGGTCTCAACAGGCAACTGCATTTGCACACATGTGCGTGTGCACATACACACACACACACACTTAAAAATAATCTTAAAAAAAAATCCCGTCATACTTTAAAGAAACACCAGCCTACTATTTAAGTTTGACTGGTGCTTGCAAAGCTGGAGCCACTGGGAAGACTGTAACTCAGCTCCCAGGACAAACCCTAGCACCAGGTATTTGGAGGTTGAGCTGAATCAGATGTGTCCAACCCGAGGGCATCTTTTAGTTATTTCAGCAGGAACTGTTAGTTATTTTTCTTGTTAGGAAGAAGTACCTAACAAACGCAACACAGGAGGGACGTCTGTGGCTCACAGTTTGAGGGGACAGTCCATCCTGGTGCTGCAGAAGGTGTGGTCATGAGGGCATGCAGGAAACAGAGATGAATCCTGGGGCTCGGCTCGGTTTGTTCCCTTTCTGCTCAGTTCAGGACCCTGGCCCATGGGATGGTGCTGCTCAGTTCAGGGAGAGTCTTCCGTCCTCAGTTAAACCTCTGGGAATATTTTCACAGATACATATTGGTGGGCCCCCCTAGGTGATTCTGAATCCCATTAGGTTGATGATATAGATTACCCTTTACAGGAGGTTTTTAGGACCTTAGTGAGCTACATGCTAGTGCCTGAAACATTGAGAGGCCCATGCAGTGGTCAGGGAAGGCCCCTGGTTGAGTGGAAGGCTTTGCCTCTGTGCCTGGTCTCCCTAGAAAGCAGTGACTGGGGTCTATCTAGGGTAGAGAAAGCCCTTGGAATATTTGACTAGAGAGATGCACGTTTTCAATGGAGACAGGCAGCCGTTAGAGCTCAAGGACATAGTCTTCAACTCCATTTTCTGGGTGGGGAAGGGGTTAAAGCTGGTGCCCATCATAAAGCCAGAGATCCTCACACCAGCTAGTTACAGTAGCATAGTTGACCTTCTGGAGAGTTGTGTGCCTGTTATAGGGGTTAGTGACTTCTAAAAAGCCATCCTCAATATATTCCCCTCTAATCTGTGGGAAAACTCACCCAAGACCCAATGGTTCCTTTGAATCCATGGTGATGCCAAATCCTATTTTCCATACATGCATACCTCTGATAAAATTTAATGCATAAGTTGAGGATAATAAATTAGGAGTGAGTTCTCATGCCTATAAATCTCAGCACTGGGGACTGGGGGATCAGAAGTTCAAGGTCTTACTTGGCTACATAGTGGGTTCTAGGCCAGTCTAAAATACATGGGGCTTTGTTTCAGGGAGAAAATAGGGACAGTAAGAGATGAGGCATAGTGAGTGACTGCTGAGATATTCTATCTCGTATATAATGGATGCTACAGGCCAATAGAATATACAGCACACAAGGCTGGGCAAAGGGGCAAGTGACATCCTAGAAAAGATTGAACAAGGCAGCATGGGTCTTCTGTGAGCTGCAGTGCCGATGCTGCCACATGGGGGCGACATCGCCCTTTCTTTGTTATAGTGGGTCGTTGCCTTGCAGGTCGGAATCAGCACACCATTCAGACTTCATGATGGATCCCAGAAATTTGGAGACGAGATAGTGGCTTCTCCATCTGGGGTGTAGGTAAAGCCAAAATAGGTCTGGCTCCACAGAAGCAACAGCTAGAACGTGAGAGCGTTAGTCATGAACCCTATTGTATTGTGATGTTTAATCTTTGCTGTCAACCTGCCAGGGCTTAGAATCACCTAGGAGACACACCGTAAAGAGTACCTGTGAGGGTGTTTTCAGAGATGCTTACCTGAAGAAGGAAGAGCCTCCTTGAGTGTGGATGGTACCATCCCATGGGATAGGGTCCTAGACTGAAGAAAAAGCAGGAAGATGGGGGTTGGAGAAATGGCTCAGCAGTTAGGAACACTGGCTGTTCTTCCAGAGAACCTGGTTCCATTCCTAGCACCCACATGGTGGCTCACAACTATCTGTAACTCTTGTCTCAGGGGATCCAATGCCTTCTTCTGGCCTCTGTGGGCACTGTACACTTGTTATGCATAGACATACATGCAGGCAAAACATCCATACACATAAAAATAATACATAAATGTTAAAAAAAGGAGGGGATGCAGAAATGGAGGCTGGGGATGTGGTTCAGTTGGTTAGAATGCTCACCTTGCAAGCATGAGAAGCCAAGTCCAATCCTCTGAGCCATACAAAGTCAGGTGTGGTGGTGAGCACCTGTACCCAAGTGCTGTGGAGGCAGAGACAGCATGTCCCTGGGGTGTGTCGGCCAGCAGCCAGGCCCAGTTGCCAAGCCCTGGGCAGAGAGAGAACTTGTATTGAAAATCAAGGTGAAGAGCTCCTCAAGAATGAATGATACCCAAAGTTGACCTATGGCTTCCACATGTGCATGCCTCACCACAGGCAACCCTAACACACACACACACACACACACACACACACACACACACACACACACACACTGAGAGAGCTCGAGCTCGAGCTCGCATGAGCGCTGAGCACCAGCATTCATCTTGGCTTTCTGACCACGACTGTGAAGTGACTAGCTGCTTCCTCAAGCTGCTGCTGCCACAGCTAGTTTCTCTCACCACCCAGCTTCCCTACCATGACGGACTGCACGCTCAAACTGGGAGCCCAAGTCAACCCTTCCTTCCTTAAGGTGCTTTTCTCAGTTACATTGTCACAGCAGTGAGACAAGTCACTAATACACACCTGTGGGCCACCTGAAGTACCGTATCATGGAGTATAAAAGAGGACTATGGTGCTGACTCTGGCTTGAGGTAGACACTGGAGGGCCCCTGGGGTAGACAGACAGACACCAGGGTGGACGGACACCAGGACACTGGGGTAGACAGACATCAGGGTAGACAGACGCTGGCAGAGACATTCATGCTTCCTGGAACTAGCCTGAAACGCTCCTCTGTTTCAGCAGATCCAAGGTGGTCCTGAGCTTCCACAGCTGAAGGAGAACCTTCCGTCCTGTCTCTCAGAAGCCAGGGTAGGCCCCTAGAGGAGCGGTGTTGCTCAGCAACTGCAGGACCCTCCCCCTGGGAGGCGTGGCTGCTAGCCTTTGGGTCTGAGCTAGAGCTGCTTACTTGTTGTCCCTTGCATGACACATGACTGTCTCTCTCCCAGGTCTTCAGGCATGCTAGCTGGACACTTCTTCAACTGACCTACACTCCAGCCATTTCGTTATGTGAGACTGGGTTTCATGTAGCCCAGGCTGACCTCCAAGTTGAACTCAGATTCACTAGAAGATGACCTTGAACTTTAGCTCCATCTGCCTCTACCTCCCAAGTGCTGGGATCATAGCTGTGCATGACTGTGCCCAGTTTATGTTGTGCTGAGCAGTGAACCCAGGGCTTCTTCACTGCTACATCAGCGGTCTACCAACTGAACTACATCTGCTGCCCCAGCATCCTTTCTTTTTCTTTTTTTTTGATAATTTATTTATTCTTATTTTATGTACATTTGTGTTTTGCCTGCATGTAGGTCTGTGTGAGGGTGTCAGATCTTGGAGTTACAGACAGTTGTGAGCTGCCACGTGGGTGCTGGGAATTGAACCCTGGGCCTCTGGAAGAGCAGTCAGTGCTCTTAACTGCTGAGCTATCTCTCCTCTAGTCCCTCTCCCTCCCGCCCCCCACCCAAGTATCCTTTCTAATTGAATCTGAAGTCTCATGTCCTGTGTCAGGTGCATAGCAAGCCATCCCTCCCTCAAACTGCAGGGTGGCTCTATGGCATGAGGGGTCCTTACTGTTCAGGCAGTGCGCTTGGATCAGCCAGTCACGTGGCACAGTTTCCATTAACTCAGATCCAGCCCTTCGGCCTGCTCCACGCGGCTTTTACAGATGCTTTAGAAGGGAGCTCTAAATTGGAACTAACTCATCAAGCGGCTCTGTCTATTAATGAAATTGCTTCCTGTTAATTTGAGTTTACAAAATAAACGGCTCCTGACAATCTGGCAGGGCTGTGTGGTGGCACCCCACTCACCATGTGCTGCGGGCACAGGACAGGACATTGACAGGGAGCAGAGGAGGCTCTGGCCCAAATGCCATGGCAACCATCAGGGGGCCTTGGGGGTTGTCATAAATCGGGAGGCTGAATCATGTGCTAGTTTGTCAGTCTGACAAACAGTGCTCTTCACCGGCCTGGCAACAGGGATACCACAGGGTCCACAGCTGCCATTATGCAGCTCTCTGTCGAGCAGGGCCTGTAAATAAGTGGATAATTAACAGTCATCAGTCAGGGCGCGATGCGATGATGTGGCCTAGTCAGATGAGGCTGGAGTGGAGAAGTAAAGATGCACCATGGAAAGAGAGGCTTGGGGGCAGCTTGACCCTAGGCATGCTGGGAGCCACAAGCAGTCCTGTGAGATGGGGAAAAGTTCAGGGCAGAGATCATCCCAGTACGACACTGGCAAGGGCCTGCAATTTACAGGCATAAAAGTCACATCCAGCTGGGAGACGGCTTAGGCCGAAAAGAGCTTGTCACGTAATCATGAGGACCCGAGTTCAATCCCCATCCAGCATCCATTTAAAAAACAGCCTGTCTTGGTGGAGTAGGCTGGTAATCCCAGCGCTGAGGAGGTGGAGACAAGCTGATCCCTGGGGCTCAATGGACAGCCATCCTAGCTGAATCAGGGAGGTCCATGTCAATAAAAGAGTCTGTCTCAAAAACAAGTAGATGGCCTCCTGAGTGAGGCAGGACCTCCTGAGTGAGGCAGGACCTCCTGAGTGAGGCAGGACCTCCTGAGTGAGGCAGGACCCCTGAGGTTGTCCTCTGGCCTCCACTCGGCCCTGTTTGAGACAGAGTCTCATTACCGCTGCTTACTCCAGCCCACCTGGTCCTCAGGCTTCCAGGAATTTTCTGGCCACTCGCATCTTGCCACGGGAGTTATGGGAGGACAGATGGTCCAGCTACTATGTCCAGCTTTTATGTGGGTTCTGGGAATCTGAACTCATGTCTTCATACCTGCACAGCAAGCCCTTTGCACGTGGACTCACCTTTCTAGCCTTAGTATTTTATTACTACAAAGTCTCATATAGCCAAGGACGTCCTTGAACTCCTGACTCCTTTCTGCCTCAGCTTGCCCAGTGTTGTGATACCTGGCCTTAATTTGGGTTCGGGAAGGCTGGATCTCTTGGTGTGTGTCCCGTGAAGGATAAAGTGTGAGGGCAGTAGCTAGCTGGTGACCCCTTTTCTCTCTATCCCAGGACTGAGGTTGTCAAACATGAGCCTGGGTGGCCTGTCCTCTGCGGCACCTTGAACCAGGGACCGAGAATGCGGTGTTTTTCGGCATGTCACTGGCGCAGTGGATAATTACCAGGACACCAACACTGAATTGCAGCCTTGGCTTGAGGAACGAGCACAAAATGGCAACAGCAGAGTTTCTGATGTAGATCTCCCTGCACTTAACATTTATGAGTGGCCATAAAAGGCAAGGTTGGAATTGTATCTGCAGTTCCCAAGCACAAGCCATAATTTTACACACTCTTAACATCTGTTTTAAGATCACAGCAGAGAGTATTGGGTAATTGGCTCCCTTTTGTCCTGGGCCCATCAGTTAGGCCCCATCAACTTGATTATAAATTCTTAGGGATTTACTAGTAAACAGCATTTGGGGAGCCCAACACTGCCACTCTACTAGGGTTCTGGAAGGGGCTGAGGGTGAGTTTATTGGTGCTTCGCTGGACAGACAGACAGCCACAGCTAGGGACATGGGGTTTGCTGAGAAGCTCTGGGCACAGGGGGATGTGGTAAAAGGGCTTAGTGTGGCTGCCTATGGAAGCCTGCTCAAGCCACGGGCTGGTTACAGGGAAGGGAGGCTACAGAAATGTGATGAAGCATGGAATGATTTGAGATTCTGGGCAAAGCATCTGGGTTCTGTGCCTCAGTTTCTTCCCATGTAAAATGAAGCTGAAGATGGTTGTCCAAATTCCTGGGGTTACTTGGAGATTAGCCAGGGTCCACATGAAGTTCAACATTGTCTGGCCACATGGAGAGAACCCTACAGGGACAAAGACAAGCTATTCAGATGGCTGTCCACAGGGTAATGGGGCAGGAGTAGGAGTCTGGTAGGGAGACGTAGATGTCCTACCTCAGGTTCCAAAGGTCTCCTTCCTGGAGGCAGGTGTGGATTGTGAGGACAGGAGCTGTGAGAGTGGGCCACGGGGTGAGTCTGGGTGGTCCCATCAGCTCTTCTGAGCCCCCTTCTCGTCCTCTGGTTACATGGGCTCTCCTATCCCTTGGCCAGTCCCGTTTTCCCCTGCTGGCAGAGAGAGGTACACAGCAAGACCCAGTGAAGGCAGGAGGGGGCAGGTGAGGAGAGGCATTGCTTTTTAAGGAACATGGGTTAGGGTTCTGGCCATCTTGCATTCATGAAGTGGGCAGCCCCAGTGCATAGGGAGAGCAGAAACCTAACAGGTCTTTAGAGCCAGGCTCTGGAGAGAATGAACAACGTTCTGGGGTTTCTCTTTGGGTCCAGTGACCTTAGCACAGTCCATCTGGCTCCTTGCCAACCAGGGCTAGAGACAGGTCCAACTTTCCTCATGGGGTCTGGAAGTTCCATTTGGTCCCTCTGGTTGGGGTAGTGACTGGGTTCCCAAGCAGAGAGCACACTGACTGGACATACCGTTAGACAGTCCCTGGGACCTAGCCCTGGAGTCTGGCATGAATTCTGCAGCCCTAAGCTTCCCAGTTTTGAGCTGTAGGTGATAACCAAGTCAACCTGCAAAGGCTAAACTAGGAGGCATCAGAGGGCAGGGCGAGCCCTGCACCAGCACCCTGCAGCCTTCCGGGAAGCACTAAGGTGCTGGCTGCTTTTTTGTCCGGTTAAAGCAGGCATTGACATTCAGTCCTGCTGGAGCAGTGGCAGAATGCTTGCCCAGCAAATGTGAGGCCATGGGTTCCATCCCTAGCACAGCCAAAAGAGAAAAGAGAAAAAAAGTTCTTTTATTACTTTTGGTGAAACCAGCTCCTTGCACATGAGGAAGAGGCTGGGTCTGGATCGGACGCTGCCTGAGTCACTCACCCCCAAGGCCCAAGGCTGCAATCTTTTTGGTTGCTTTTTTTTTTTTTTTTTTTTAAAAAGAGTCTCAGTGAATAGCCCAGGCTGGCCTTGAACTCACCCTGTAGCCCAGACAGGCTTTGAATTTGCTGCTCTTTTGTCTCAGCCTCCTGAGTAGCTGGGATTATAAGCATGAGCCACGAGCCTGGCAGGGGGCGCTGTTCTGTGTCTCCCTCTTTACTTGCTGTGTGGCACTAGACACATCATTTAAACCCCCATGCCTCCTGTGTAAATGGAATCAAAGGATTTAGCGAGTTAACGGCTGTAACATCCCGAGACCAGCCCTGTCAAAAAGCTAGTGCTGGGTACATTCGGGGCATAGATGCACTTGCAGGCAAAACACCCACGCATAGAAATAAACCAATCTTTAAGAGAGAGAGTGAGGGCAAGAGTGAATAATTTAAAAACAAGCTAGTTCCAGGGCTGGAGAGACGGTTCAGCAGTTAAGAGTTTGATTCCCAGCACCCACGTGGCAGCTCACAACTGTCTGTAACTCCAGTTCCAGGGCATCTGGTGTGCTGTTCTGATCTCCGCAGACACTCATGTGGTGTACAGACATACACAAAGGCCAAACACCCATACACATAAGTAAATAAATCTTAAAAAAAAAAAAGCAAACCAATCCACCCTAGCGCTTGGGAAATAAGAACCGATATGATTACCGCCGTGGGAACTTGTTTATTGGTGTTGAATACATTCTATTTTAAAAGTATTTATGATGATGATGATAGTACGTGTATGTGTGTGTCTGTGTGATGCATGTGTGTGAGTGTGGACATGCACATGCCATGACATGCTTTTGACAAGACTGTCTGAGGGCTAGAAAAATGGCTTCCACAGTGGGGAAGAGAGTCTGGGCCTGAGCTGAGGACACAACTATCCAAGGCCAGTAGAGTGGCCTCATCTGAGCAAACAGCTCAGGCCTGAGCTTTGCTTGTTCCACGCTGACATTTCTAGGCCTAAATGCTCCTGATTACTGAAGTTAAAACCCAATCGCTCTGTCTGGGCCTGGCACCTTCCTACAGGGACAATTTTATTCAGTAAATGCATGTCCTTCCTGCTCCACGAGTGCTTGTCCCTGAGGTCTGTTTTATCCTTTCCTGATTCCCTGGGCATCTAGAAGAAAGCTTGGGGTCCCCTCCTGTCTAGTCTGGTCTTCCATCTCAGAAGGATGAGTGGGGTGGGGCCTTTGGCAGATACAGAGGATGCTTTGGGGAGTGGTCCATGTCCTTCCTACCTTACCATAAGGTAAGCAAGAGAGGGAACTGCCATGGTGCCCTCAGAGGTGCCCAGCTCACACGGAAGAAGGCTCTGCCTCCTGGGTGAGGACTGAGACAGGAGGCTAGGCCTTCCTGACCACTCCTTCTTGGTTAGTTCATGGGACCTCTCAGAACTTGGCTCCATGTGTTAGATGGATACAGGAATTCTGTCCTGGCCCCTTCCCTGCCTGGCCCTGCCTGGCCCTGCCTGGCTGGGGTGTCAGAACATGCAGCTATCGGGCCACTGGCCACACTACACTTAGCTTCCGTGAAGGCTGGTTGGTATGTGCCTACTCCACCATCAAGGTCAAAGTTCGAGGGCTTGAGGTGGTCTGAGAGGAGCCGGAGCTGGGGGCTCAGGCCTTGCTTTCCCTGTCTCCTGCCCTCATCCTCTGAGCTAAATGTTGCTGAGACTTAGGTACTGCTGGACTGTGTCCAAGTGGCCTCATTGTTAACCAGGCCTCAGCTCATTTGCCTGATTTATGGTTAATATTCTTCTGGTTTCTACCTTTTCTCAGCAATTTAATAATGATGCATAAAGCTGTCTCCTTGGACTGAGATTTGGAAGGTCTGGGGCCCTAGGGACCATTTTGGTTTTCACAGATTTCTGAAATTCCCTGGGGGACTGGCCTCTCTCTTGGCTGGCCAGCAGCTGCACATGCTTTTCTGAGTCTCAGCCCTGTCAAGATCTGGGTCCTGGTGTAGCCTCCCTCCATCTGTGGAGTGCTAATTCCTTTGTAAGCTCACTCGAGTAGCTTGAGGCAGGAACCATGGTGGTGGCTGGACAGGGTTCTCTCTGCCTTAAAAAAAGCAAGTGTGGGTGTCCATGTGGGGATGTGCACATGTGAATTCAGGTGCCCAGCGAGTTCTGACGAGAGTGTCGAAGCCCTTGGGGCTGGAATTACAGGCAGTGCCATCCCCCTCATGTGGGCACTGGGAGCCCAACTAGGGTTCTCTGGAGGACTTTCCGCCACTGAGCCATCTCTCCAGCCCTCTCTTTCTTTCTCCTGTTATTTATTTATTATTTATATTTTGGCCACATGGTATTAGACTGGGATTGATTGAGGTAATATAAAATAATAAAATAAAATAAGAGTATCACTCTTTTTCTTTCTTTCTTTTTTCTTTTTTGGTTTTTTGAGACAGAGTTTCTCTGTGTAGTTTTGGTGCCTGTCTTGGAACTCACTCTGTAGCCCAGGCTGGCCTCGAACTCACAGAGATCCGCCTGGCTCTGCCTCCTGAGTGCTGGGATTAAAGGTGTGCACCACCACTGCCGCCCAGCAAGAGTATCCCTCTTGCAGGGGACTGGAGTTCAGTTCCTAGCATCCATATTAGGCAGCTTACAAATCTGTAGCTCCATGCCTGTGACTGCAGTCTTAGGAATCTGATGCCCTCTTCTTGGCTCTGTAGGCACTGTATTCATGTACATGAACTTACGTGCAGACACATACATACATTACATACATTACATACATTACACATAATTTTAAAAGAACTTAAATATGAGAGGGTTTGGGTGGGTGTGGAGATGAGAAAGAAAGGATGTGGACGTTCATGGCTCAGCCACACTGGAGGGGGACTCGGTGGCTTTCTTTAGGGTGGAGGGATGTCCCACTCTGTTTATGCAGTATGGCCCTGGTCATTTCCACTTGTTATTTTGGTGGTCTGCGGCTCTTCTGGGAATGATGCTTGGTGTTTTTGCTTATAGGGAAAATGGTGCCTGTTTAGAATCATTTCTTGGGCAGGCTAAAGATACTCTCTCCCCTTTGCCTTATTCATTGTTATGAATTGCAATCAAAGACAGCTTAATGGCAAGATTGCTATAAAACGGCCGGGAAAACATTTCTGTGGGTATTAGTTTTGTTTTAGTAAATTACGAAGTAGAGATTTAACTTGCCACCTTCAGGATTATTTCTGTCTCTCAGTGGGATAATATAATCAGCAAGATCTACTCCAACCTTCAGTTTTTAGAGAACACAGATAAATAACCTCCCAATATGCTCCTGAGCAAACTAAATTACCCGTGATATCTGATAGTCCCCATACAGAGCCACGGAATGCCACTCTGCAGTTTGGAGGTGAGGGCCTGCGGTGGATACTAGAGGCTCATGGGAAATCTGCAGCAAAAGGGACTCAAAATCAGAGATGGAGTTTGTCCCGATGGAGACTTGCTGGAGGGGGGTCCCTGGGGGTCAAATAGGTTCTCAGTGGCATGGCTGTGCCAAGAATGGGAGCTGCAGTTGCTGGCTGCTTTAGACACATGGGGTTCCAGAGGATGGGAGGAGGCTGGGTTTAAGAGCGGGGAGCCCCAGTGTGACATGTACTATTAGGGCATCCTATGTTCTGACTTGGCTATTTCATAAACATTTTCTGTGTCCCTACTGTGTGCCTGTTGGGCACTATTGAGGAGGCAGCTCCTGGGTCTGCCCTTGAAGGAGCTCAGAGAATAGAAAGTGCTGGGACTAGGTATCAACAAGCATGTGTTGTTTCTAGGACAAAAGGTCCCTTCTTCCCTGAGTTGCCTAAGCCTCGACAGCTGTCAGGATTTTCCAAGCAGGGAGGGGAAGGAAGAGAAGGCAAGTCCAGGCAGAAGGAACTTAGTAGGCAGAGGTGCAGAGATGGGAAACCTGGAGCTCCTTAAGGAAGCGTGAGGCTGAGGTCTCTAGGGCTGTAATTGCTGAGTATGGCTGGGGGTGCTGGGACCAGGTTGTCAGGGGTCTTGAACAGTCACTATGTGCAGACTACTCAACACGTGGGCCTAGCTTGGGAGTGTGGCATGGTTCTGGGTTCTTAGAGAAGATCCCGCTGAGATTGCTCTTCCACGCCCAGTTGTCTGTCTAGAGGGGCTGCCAGGGAGAAAGCGTTGGGGGAGGGGCAGCGGAGAGGCCAGTGGGTGCTCTAGGAATGACCTAGAGCACTTTCACTGATCTCTGCATGGCTCTGGGGAAATCAACCCTTTTGAGCCTGTTTCATCATCTTTTGAAACCATGGCAGGTTCCACCCAAGCAGTGACGAGGCTGGTTATGAGGCAGGCTGTTTGCATATTGTTCCTGAGCCCATCTCAGAGAGAAGCCAGGAGACCCTTCTTCACATGCGCTGAGGCCAACAGCACCGCCTAGGGGTGGCTGCAGAAATTACCTTTAGAGGTCATGAAGATGAGACCTGCTTTTCCAGGGTTCAGCGTGGGGACCACAGAGGGTAGCCACACAACCTGATGGCCAGGTGGCTTTGCTGAGAGGACTGTGAAAGTCTGGGGCTAGACCTTCACTGCTCAGGACAGTTGGGGAAGGCTGTGAGTTTGATATTCCCTGTTTATCTCCATTTACTGGCCCTGCTTTTCCTCTGACTAGCTGCCATATGTATGTGCATGTATTCATGCATAATTAAAACCCTTTTTTTTTTTGAGATAGAATCTCACTTTGTATGGCAGAGTATGTAGTCCAGGCTAGCCTTGAACTCTCAATCCTCCAGCTATTTCTCCTGAGTATTAGAATTGCAGGCGTGTATCACCATGCCCAGCTTTGCTAAGAACATATTGAAATGATAATATGAAATATTATCATTTTGGGGTTAAGTTAAATACATTGTAATTAATTTTACCTTTTCCCATTCACTTTTACAAACATGGATATTAGAAAATTTAAATTCCTGTCTTACACATTATGCTTCTTTGTCAGTGCTGGTGTAGGGGCTCAAGGGAGGAAGTACCCCCTACTCCCTGGTCCAAACATTTGAATGACAGGTCTTCTAAATGCTAGCCCAGAGCTCCTGGAAGCCTTGCATGAGTTTATATTCTCCCCTGTGCCTTCCGAGCATGCTAGGACACTGTCCTTGGCCAGGGAGTGGGGCTGTGACGTAGTCAGCTGTCAACTTGACACACTTGGGAAGAGGGAACCTCAACTGAGGGATTGCCTCCAGAGGATTGGCCTGTGGGCGTGTTTGTGAGGCATTTTCCTGACTGGTGATTGATGTAGAAGGGCCCAGCCCACTGTGGGAAGCATGTGGGCTTGGGCTATTTAAGAAGGGTAGCTGAGGGGCTGGAGAGATGGCTCAGTAGAGATGGCTCAGTAGTTAAGAGCACTGGCTGCTCTTCCAGAGGTCCTGGGTTCAATTCCTGTGAACTCACATGGCAGCTCACAACTGTTTGTAACTCCAGTTCCACGGACCCCAGAGACACACATGCCTACAGAACACCAATGCACATAAAATAAAAAATAAATCACTTAAAAAAAAAAAGGTAGCTGAATATGAGCCTGGGAGCAAGCCAGTAAGCAGTGTTCTTCAATGGTCTCTGCTTCAGTTCCTACCACCAGGATTCAGCTTGAGTTCCTGTCCTGGCTTCCCTTGATGGCGGACTGTACCCTGTAGGAGGAAACAACACCTTTCCTTTCCAAGTTGCTTTTCAGAGCGTCTATCACAGCAATGGGAAGCTGACTAGGAAAGGCTGCTTCAAGGATGTCCAGAAGGTGTGGTTTGCAGATCCTGAGAACACATGCAGGTTGCTAGAGGAGACCACTGCAGGGGCTTCATCTCTCAACGGCCCCTTTCCACCTAGTGGAGAGGTCTTTATGGATGGAGGGAAGCTGCCATTCATTTCTGTAGCCGTGGGACCCTGCATGGATCCTGCCCACAGTCAGGCAGGTGGCTGGGTAGGTGGCTGGATGGTTCTTTGAAGACATCCATGAAATACAGAGACCAAGGTCAGTGAAATGGGTGAACGGACGATGCATGAAGTTCAGGGCGGTGGACAGAAGGGTGTGAGAAGCATGGGTAGATAAAAGAGTGGGTGAAGATGGAGAATGGTGGATCTGGATGGACAGACAGAAGGAACTAGGACAGCTGGATAGATGGACAGATAAATACAAGGCAAGGGTCAAAGTCAGATGGGCAGTTAAGTTGGTGGATCACTGAACGGTGGGTTGCTGGAAGATGAGGAGGGGGACCGAAGGAGGCCTGTCTCAGCATGGGCACTGGCAAAGGCCATGGAGGACCTTCCCCTTCAGGTCAGCACACAGTATGCTTCGAGTCCCTAACTTTGGGTTTTGCTCAGACACGTCTGGAGCTTCCCCAGACTTTGGCTGGATTCTCCAGAGTTCTCAGTGCTGGGGTGATCCTAATCAAACCCCTCTTCCTAATTACAGTCGACTCCCTGGAGTGCCACCTCTACTACTTTGGAGCAGGCTGGGACATGATGTGTGAGGGAGTGTAGCTGATGTGTTTGTTAGATGGGGTGTGTGTGTGCGTGTGCGTGTGCGTGTGTGTGTGTGTGTGTGTGTGTGTGTGTATTCTTTATGATGTCAGTCATGTTTTTGATGAGCATCATCTGACCTTGGAAAGAATCAAATCATTGAGGATGTGACTGAGAGAGGAGAGGGAGGAGAAAAATGACATGAAGAATTCTGAGTTAATAACACAGAGATAGAAAGACATTTGGAGGTCTGCAGAGATGGCTCAGCGGTTAAGAGCACTGGCTGCTCTTCCAGAGGTCCCAGGTTTAATTCCTGGCACCCACATGGCAGCTCACAACTGTCTGTAACTCTAGTTCCAGGGGATCTGACACCCTCATATGTACATGCAGGAATATACAGAGGGAAAAATCTTTCTTTTTCTTCTTCTTCTTTTTTTTTTTTTTTTTTTTTTTTTTTTTTTTTTTTTTTGGTTTTTCCGAGAGAGGGTTTCTCTGTGTAGCTTTGCGCCTTTCCTGGAACTCACTTTGTAGACCAGGCTGGCCTCGAACTCACAGAGATCCGCCTGGCTCTGCCTCCTGAGTGCTGGGATTAAAGGCGTGCGCCACCACCGCCCGGCTTCTTTTTCTTCTTTTTAATGACAGAGTCACTGGGATATAGAATTGGCAGGTTCTATATTGAGGCAAATGCTAGTTATTTTGAACAAGAAGATCTTTAGACAGTTACTCCTAGAGAAGGTTTAACTTCCGGCCCAGGAGATCTCTGAACTGTGTCACTGAGAATGGGGGTAGCTGTGCCTCAGATCGTGCCTCAGGACTGAGGGTGTCCTGTGGGCTGTATGGGGAGGTGCCCTGAAGGTGGGCACCAGCTTCCTACCCATCCTTCTAGTGTTGCCCTGTACAGGCAAGCTTCCCATTAGATGAGAACTTCAGATAAACAATGAGATATTTTTTCTGTATGAACTAGTCCCACGGTTTTGGGATCTTTCCATGTACTTGGCTTTGAGGCAGACTCCCGGGGCCTGGGAGGACCTTTCATTGGGAAAGTATTCAGCTACCTTCCGTACCCGACCCTGAGCCTGAGATATATCTGACAATAGGGGAAGTCTTTAGACACGAGAAGGCAAGACCTCGCCTCGCTCCTCTGCTGGAAGTAGAGACTACCTTCCTCTACTTGTTAATGACTTCCTGGACAGTTTCCCAGGCTCCGAGGGACACAGAGACACTTGCTTTCCATTCAGCAAGTCAAAGAAAGTAACCAAGGTTCAGGCAGTGTGGTGGTATTTTGTTTGTACTCTTAGCAGATAAAGTTCACCTAAAGATTACAGGTCAGAGCCAACCACAGAGTTAGCCACAGACAGAGGTCAGGCAGCGGTGGCACACACTTTTAATCCCAACACTTGGGATTAAAGGTAGAGATCCTTGAATCCCAAGAAAGTCTGGATTTCTGTGAGTTCAAGGCCACGCTGGGCTGGCTACATGAGATTAATCCAGTCTAAAAGAGAAACAGCCAGGCAGTGGTGGCACACACCTTTAATTTCAGCATTTGGGATCACCCATCTTTAATCCCAGCACTAGGAAGGTTGAAACAGGAAGTGATATGGCTGGGCAGAGAAAGGAATCTGAGGCGGGAGGAGACAGGAACTCCGCCTCTTTCAGGGTCTTTCAGGCTGAGGAGTTGGTGAGGTAAGAGGTGGTGACTGTGGCTTGCTCTGATTCACTGACTTTTACCCTGATATCCGGCTCCAGATTTCTATTAAGGCCAATTAGAATTCCAGTAACAAGGCAGGGCTGTGGCTTATATATGTGGAGAAGGAGAGGTTCATTCAGGAGGATGGGGGAGAGAGGTGGCCTGACTGCAGAAGCAGTGGAGGTCATGAAGGACCCTGTGGGCACTTGGTTGGTGCTATCTACTTCCAGATACTCTGGAATAGCTGCAAGATCAGTTCCAAGTTTCTGGGTTAGAGATTAAGTCTTGGGGGGACTGGGTGTGGTGATGTACATCTTTAATCCTAGCACTTCCCGAGGCAGAGGCAAACTGAACTTGAGGCCTGCCTGGTCTAGCAAAAAAAAAAAAAAAAAAGCTGTCTTTGGGAACAAGTCTAAAGGTGACAGCCCTCGGACCTTCAGACACTGTCATCAAGTTTGTGTCCCTCTTAGGTTAGCCACATTGACTTCTAACAGAAGGTTAAAAACCATACAAATGCTTTTAATGGATATGATTATGTCCCCATCACAAAATAACATGGATCCATTCCACAATTACTCAAAAAAAAATCACTGTGAGAACAGCTATTAATTAGCAAATAGCTGTAGAAAAAAATTTCAATAGATTTGGGAGGCACCGTTAATAACCCGTTACACTATGTCTGGGGGTTGAATCACCGTGCCATGTCAGGGTGTAGATTTATGGCTCTGTTTCTAATCATTTGAAAATAATTAAGAGTGTGCTCTGCATCTGGCTGCGTAGACTTGAGGCACACCCAGAAAACCCATCTATCTACATTACAGTGGGGATGGATCATTTCCGGATAAAATGGAGATCAAAGCTTTTTCGACATCCATTTGGCAAGATCATGGCCACATTATAGCTTCCCTGTGATTTCAGATAAATGGAGTTTAGCTTTTCCTTTCCTGTCCTCTACTGTCTTCTTGAAGTGGAGAGGAAACTCACAAATCAACAGGAAATCCTAATTGTGACTGGGAATATTGGAGAGTACAGCCATGTTCACTTTTGGCTGAAATAAGTTATTTCTACATGACTTTGCCTTTCCCCAGAGTGGCTCCCAGTGGGAAGCATCTCTGTTCTTTCTTCTGTTGTGCCCAGATTGTGACCCCCAGAGAGACCACCAAAGACGAGCATGCCAGAATGCAAAAGCAAGGTTTAATTCTGGATATCCAAAAGCAATACAAGCCTAGGCAGGGACTTCGTCCAATACATCCAACACAGTGGAGGCTGGAGGAAGTGCCCGCCTGTCTGCAAGCTCAGTTTTTAAAGGGAAAAATCACAAGGTTACATCATTTAGGGGTGCTAGTACAGGTACAATTCTGATTGGCTCACTTCTAGGGACTTCTAGATATTACTTCTAAGGGAGTAGTTGCCCGCCACCATTTCTCATTGGCTGCCCTCAGGTGGGGGCATTTCTGTGGTCAGTTACCCTGGAAACCAGGGAGAGGACATTCCATAGTCCGGCAGGCATTACCTCGGGACTATCTTGTGACTCTGTACTTTTACACTTCTTGGTTTCTGGAATCTGAACTGACTGGTTTTAGTAACTCATGGCCTGTACCTAAAAGGAGATATCTCAGGCCTTAGTTTTAGGGTGAAAGCATTTTGGTCTCACACTTCTAAGGAAGACTTCTTTTTCTTTTTGGTGGAATTGTGCTTGGGTTCTTCTTAGCCCCAGAGCCTCCTTGACTTCCAGAAACCTGGTCTGCTAGGGCAGGCACACGGTTGGAGAGTGTCTTAGTGTTCTATTGCTGTGAAGAGACACCATGGCCATGACAACTTTTATCAAAGAAAGTATTTAATTGGGGTTGGCTTGCAGATTTATGGTGGGGAACATGTTATCACACAGGCAGACATGGTGCTGGAGAGGTAGCCTAGAGTTTCACATCCAGACAGACAGCAGGAAGAGAGAGCCACTGGACCTGGCTTAGGCTTTTGAAATCCCCAAGCCCATCCCCAGTGACATACTTCCTTTAACAAGGCCACACCTTCTAATCCTTCTAAAGTAGTACCATTCCCTGATGACTAAGCATTCAAATATATGAGCCTGTGGGAGCCATTCTTGTTCAAATCTCCACAAAAACCACCCTTCCCAGACATCCTTGGGATCTTTGTTAGGGAGGCAGAAGGGAACCAAAGCTCCTTGACCGTGTTTTCCTGAATCTTCACTCACATGATTATAGAGGTCATTGCCTTACCTCCACTAAGCATACAAAAAGAACTATGGTTCTCCTTGATAGCCAGTTCTGGGATTACATCAAACTTACAAAGGAAGCCCAAGACTGGAGAGAATCTTTAGGCTTCATATGCTATCTATGTTTACTTCCTGGGTGGGGTTTCTCATTTTTTTTTTTCTTTTTGGTTTTTCGAGACAGGGTGTCTCTGTGTAGCTTTGGAGCCTGTCCTGGAACTCACTTGGTAGCCCAGGCTGGCCTCGAACTCACAGAGATCCGCCTGGCTCTGCCTCCCAAGTGCTGGGATTAAAGGCGTGTGCCACCACCACCCGGCGGGGTTTCTCATTGTATCGTTTACTTTTCTGTTGCTGTGATCAAATATCATGACCAAAAACAACTTATGGAAGAAAAGGTTTATTTCAGCTTATGGTTCTGGATAGGTGGAGTTCACAGTGGCAGGAAGGTGGGGCAGTAGGAACAGGAAGCTCACTGGTCACATTTTCATCCACACACAGGAAGCAGGGAGAGAGGGAGAGGGAGAGGGAGAACAGGAAGTGTGGTGAGGCTATAAATCCTCAAGGCCCACCCCCCAGTGACATACTTCCTCAAGTATGTCTGGGGACCAAGTGTTCAAATATCTGAGCCCTGGGGGAAGACTTCTCATTCAACATCATGAAGGCAGGCTTGAAAATATCTGAGGAGTTCGGGATGCTCACCACCTGTCCCATTTGGTGTAAATAATGTACGGTGTGTTCCGATTGGTTTTTTTTTTTTTTCAAAGGTTTATTTATTTATTATGTAAACAGCATGTATGACTGCAGGCCAGAAGAGGGCACCAGATCTCATTACAGATGATTGTGAGCCACCATGTGGTTGCTGGGAATTGAACTCAGGACCTCTGGAAGAGCAGTCAGTGCTCTTAACCTCTAAGCCATCTCTCCAGCCCAGGATTGTTTATATCAAGAAATGCATCTAAAGGAAAAGAGTGTGGTTCGCCCCCCTCCCCTGCCAATCATAGTCCCCACAGGAAGTCGCCATGTACAATTGGATGTATCACTCTGAATCCCCTCATAACCAAGCAAGCAATTTATTTTTAGTGTAAGTGGGATTATAGATGCTTCTCTGTAATGTATTTTTTACCCAACTATAAACTATAGATGTCTTTTTAGACGTCTACATACCTAGCCTATTCTATTTATTGATTTATTATCTTTATTTTTTCTTATGAGACGGTTTTTTTTTTTTTAATTTTTAATTTTTTTCTTACTATGTAGCTTGAGCTGTCCTGGAACTCAGTATATAGAACAGGCTGGCCTTGAACCCACAGAGATTTGCCTGCCTCTGCCTTTCCAAGTGCTGGGATTAAAGGTGTGAGCCACCGTGTCTGTCTTTATTTATTGGTCTAATACCTGTTTCAGTATCTACTGTTTATCCATTTCTCTTGGTCTGTTTAGTTGATTTCAGCTTCAAGGCATAATCTGCAGAATGACATTTCCCCTTCCCAGCCTTCTGCCACCCCCTCATTTGGGCCACGGTCATAGCTCTCTACCAGGGTCCCTGCTGTTGCCCTGGCCCTGCCCTGTAGCTTTTTCTACACCCAGCGGGGTTAGTGGGCCTTTCGAAATGCAAGCTGGGTAATGTTCCTCTCTGCTCAGAACCCTCTGAACTTTCATCCAGCCAACATAAAAGCCACAGCCCTCACTAGCTCCAGCACCCCCCCCCCCCACCCACCCCCCCCCCCCCCCCATGCCCCTTCTTGCCACCCTGCTCCACGTCTCCCCCACCCCAGCTGCTCTGTTCCTGCTATGCTGGCCTTCTCGCTGCTCTTTGAACTTGTCCGGCACACTGCTGCCTAGGCCTTTGAACTTGTCTGTACAGCTTGGAATATTCTTCCTAGAAGGGCTTGAAGCTCCTCTCTTTCTTCCTTCCTGAGTTCTGTTCACCTGCCTTGGAAGACCTTCTCTCCCCACCTAATTTCTTAGAATGATTTTAAAAAGCCACATAGAGTGAGGCGATGGTGGTACATGTCTTTAATCCCAGCACTCGGAGGCAGAGGCAGGCGGATCTCTATGAGTTCCAGGCCAGCCTGGTCTACAGAATGAGTTCCAGTACAGGCACCAAAGCTACACAGAGAAACCCTGCCTCGGGAAGAAAAAAAAAAAAGCCACATACATATATATCCCAAGTTGAAACCAGTGTTGATATTTACTGATGAATTGATTGAAATATTCAAATTAAGGGGCTGGAGAGATGGCTCAGCAGTTACGAGCACAGGCTGTTCCTAGAGAGGACCTGGGTTAGATTCTGTATGATGGCTCACAACTATTTGTAACTCCAGTTCCAGGGGATCCAACATCTTCTTCTGGCCCCTGTGGACACTGCACACGCATGTGTTGCACAGACATATACATGCACACAAAACACCCCTACACACTTTTTTTTAATGAAAAAATTTCAAGTATTTAAATTAAGGAAGGAAAAGGAGAAATAAATCGATCTAAGTCTTTACCTGCCTACTCTGTGCCGATAGATGGGAAAGAAGAGACAGAGGGCTGGAGGGCTGGGTGGTCAGTGGTTGTCCAGACAACAACTCATTCAACAGACTGGAAAGGGAGATGGTGTGGTTGAGAGTGAGATGTTTGAATTAAGGATGCTGAAGAAGATTGCTAATAGAAGATGACAAGGTCCAGTGTGTGACTCTCAGTGGCCGAGATAGTTCTAGAAAGCAGTGGTGTAGGAAGCGAAGGCCAGGGTGCAGTGAAGGCCACCTAAGGGGACTTTGGATGGACAGGGAGTTGGGCACGAGGTACCCACATCTTAAGTGAATGATTTTACAGTCATCAGACTATGGAGTGGCAAGGGGACCGGAAGTGGAGAAGTGACATGAGAGCCGGACCCAGGGGCTGGACTCACTGGCCTTCCTGACCACCCTGAGGAAGTGGGCTCTGTGTAAAAGCAAGTTTCATTCTGACGGAGGACAGGAGTTAGCAGACAGAGGCACTTCCATCATCTGTAAAGGAACCTGCAGGCCCACATTAGTACTAGCTTACCGTGTACACACCGTTAATGATTTATCTGTTCGGAATTAAGCTCTCCACAGTCCAGATGCTCCTAGGGGAGTCCAAGGTTGATAGCAGCAGAAGCTAACAGGACCCAGCATTTCCAAGAAGTACCCGAGTCCAGGCATCCACAGGAGAGAAATATTGATGTCACAGGTCTCAGAACTGTGGCTGACCACATGGTAGAGGAGACCGAGCTCCAGCAGGGACTGACTGCCTCGGTCTCCACCCCTCCTCTCCCTGTGTAATCTGCCAGCTGGGGATGCGATGGAAGACAGATTTCTAGGCTATTAACCCGCTGTCTTCTCAGATTGCTGGCTCTCTGAGTAAATCACAGATTTAAGATTCAATTTCCGTCTCTGCTTATTGGCTCCTGTGAGTGGCAGGAAACATGAACCAAATTCCTGTTACAATTCCACGAGGAGAAGACAGGAAGGCTCTTGAATGGAGGCTGAAGATGCAGGGAGAGGCACTCAGTTTACAGAGGAGAGGTCAGAGAGGGACTGGTGGGTGGCTGAGATGTCCAGAAACTCTGTTCTAGACACAAACATTAACATCAAAAGTTACATCATCCTTAATAATGCATTTCTAGCATTTTGTACTTCCTACCGGCCACAGTTTACTAACTTATGTGTAATTACCATCTAATTTGGGCCAAACAAATTGATGCTTCCCTTCTCTAGTGGTCCTGTTACCTCAGTGGGTGTATCAACTCCCTGTGCCGAGTAAAATCACCTTGGGCTCTGGCGTAAATTCATATTTGTATTCATGAGCTCAGCTGGGGACTGGGTCCCTCTGCCTTGCCTTCCTTCTGACACGTGGTAAAGAGAGTGGGGGCAGCTGTCCCGGGGTGAGGGTCTGTCTTTCCATGGTCTCCTAGCTGTGGACGTCAATAAGACTTCAAAAGGTCTAGTTGACCGTGGGAGAGGCTTCCAGGTGATGGTTAATTTTGATGCTAACCTGATCCACTTGAGAGGATTAAGGAACACAGGCAGTGTTAGTGAACCACACCTTTAAGGTGTGACTGTGAGGGTTCTTTCTGAGGGGATTGACTGAGGGGCAGGATCTGCCCTGAATGTACTGGCATCTCCATGGGCTGGGATCCCAGACTGAACAAAAGGGAAGAGAAATCGAGTTGCGCCACAGCGTTTGGAGTCCGCTGCCTGGTCTGTTGAGATGTGAGCATGCAGCTCACTCAGTTCTTAGGGCTACAGCTTCAAGCCACTCCCACCACCATGCTCCTCCCCCCTCCCCCCCATGGTGAACTGTGCCCATAAACTGTGAGCCAAAACAACCCTTTCTTCCTTAATTGGCTTCTTGTCAGTCATTTGGTTACAGCAATGAGGACAGTAGTGAATAGACCCCATTTCCACTAAGTCTGCAACAATACTCAGCAGGTTTCCTGGTGAATAAATAGGTCTTTTTTAATCTTTTTTTGGGGGGCAGGGGGCTTTAATATTAGTCAAAAGGCTTTCCTGGGCTGGGTGTGTAGCTCCATGGTAGAGTACTTGCCTAGCATGCATGAAGCCCTGGGTTCGATGCTCAGTAATACACACACACACACACACACACACACACACACACACACACACACACACCCCTAGCCCTGTAAGGGGCTAGAGAGATGGCTCAGCAGTTAAGAGTATGTACTGCTCTTGCAGAGGACCAAGGTTCAGTTCCTAGCACCCGCATTGGGTGGCTCACAAACACCTATAACTCTGGCTACAGGGGACCCTCTTCAGGCCTCTACATCCTCACACAGACACATATATACACATCATTAAAAATAAAAATACCAATCTTTTTAAAAAGGCATTTCTCAGGGCTGGGGAAGTAGCTGAATTAGGTCACATGTCAGCACGTGATTCCTAGTACCAGTGCTGTGTGTGTGTGTGTGTGTGTGTGTGTGTGTGTGTGTGTGTCAAAAAAAACAAGACAGGCATGGTGGTGTACATCTGGAGTCCTAGCACTTGGGGGGGCAGAAGCAGGAGGATCTCTGCTAGCTCAAGGTCACCTTGGACCACAAACTGGTGCCTGCCAGGGCTCTACAGTAATTAAGCTCTTGTCCCAAAAACCACACCCACAAGGCAAGCAAACAAACAAAGCCTTGTTACGACAGGGAGAAGGCTTTCTGGATTCTGAGCTCCTTGGAGGTTTCCTCCCTTTCCTTTAGCTCACCAGCATCCTGTGCCATGTTTCTTCAGCCTTACCAACAACGCAGCTGTGAAAAGGGAAGCCTGGAATACCTCAGTAAGTACTAGCTCACTCAATCCGCACTGCAACAAGCTCCCCGGAACTCTGTGGCTTCCTGAGAAAACAAACAAATTCCACAACAAAAACAAACCAACCGAGGAGAAGCTGTTGGCAGGATGGCTGTTAGCTGATGGAGTCGGTTTTCTTTAGGACCCTGGTAGGTTGACCGTGTTCCAGCGGATGGCTCCACATGAATGTATATGTGAGCAGTACTAACTGGACTGAGTTATTTAAAAAAAAAAGGAGGGGGGATGGAGAGCTGGCTAGTGATTAGCGGTGCTTGCTTTCCTAGCATCCACATTGTGCAACTCACAACTGATTGTAACACCAGATCGAGGGGATCTGAGGCCCCTGTAGTTATCTATATAACTCCATTCTATATAGGACCCCATATTGAGACTCTGTTTCAAAACAAAAGCAAAACCAAAAAAAGATAACAGGAAGTTGGATCTGGAAGGAGTTGGAGGGGGAAGCAAATATTATCAAAGTGAAATGCATGCATGTATGAAATTATCAAAGAATACATTTAAAGTGTTATATTAAACAAACAAAAGCCTGCATTAGTTACTTTTGTTTTTTCAAGACAGGGTTTCTCTGTGTAGTTTTTGAAGCCTGTCCTGGAACTTGATCTGTAGAACAGGCTGGCCTCAATCCACTTGCCTCTGCCTCCCAAGTGCTGGGATTAAAAGCGTGTGCCACCATTGCCCGGCTGGTTTTTTTTTTTTTTTTTTTTGAGAAGGGTTTCTCTGTGTAGTCTTGGCTGTCCTAGAACTCTCTCTGTATGCCAGGCTGGCCTCGAACTCAGAGATCTACCTGCCTCTGCCTCTGCCTCCTGAGTGCTGGGATTAAAGGTGTATATACCACCACCGCCTGGCATAGCTAGTTTTCTGTTGCTGTTATAAACACCATAACTAACATCACTTACAGAAGGAAGGCTTTATTTGGTTTAAGGTTCCAGAGGGATAAGCGTTCATCAGCATCACGGTGGGGAGGTGAGGAAGAAAGGCATGGTGGCCGGAGCTGTTTTCAACCACAAACAGAAGCAGAGGGAGCAACATGACATGGCAAGTCTTTAAACTCTCAAAACCTACCCCAAGTGACATAGTTCCTCCAGCAAGGCCACACCTCCTGAGCCTCCCCAAACAGCACCAACTTGAGACCAAGTATTCAAATGCCTGAGAATATAGGGGACATTTCATCCAAACCACACAAACCCCAGTAACCACCCCCAAAACAAGAAGGTGCTTGTTGGGTAGTGGGTGCCCAAGCAATGCGTTTAGTCTTCCGGTTGCGTCAGCTCGGCTGGCTGGGGAACCTATCTATCAGAGCCTTGCTGTCAGAGGAACAAGTTACTGATGCGTGGCCATGAATCACTGTGCGAGAACTGCTCATAATTGCCTTCTATGTGTTTTCAGTTCTTAAATTTAAAACCATTTACTGCTGGGAACAGATGTTAAATCCAGGACGCTTGTCAACGGTTGGCTCTAAAGACAAAAAAAAAAAAAAAAGCTTAAAATTAGAAGCCTGATTGAATTTTAAGTACAGTGATCACAATGTTGGAAGGAAAATAATTGAAATGGTAAACACTTTATTGTGGGAGATGGGAGCAAGAGAAGGAAAAGGGAGCTGAATTTGAATTTGTAGACTCGTGTGGCGTTATAATAGCTACTCTGCCATGATCATTCTGTTAATTAATACATAATTGTAATAGAAACTCGCTGGCAGCACTTACTCGTTAAATGCCAAGTACGGTTATTCATAAGTTGGGTGATGACTAGGGAAGCCACAAGGATTCACTAATAATCACTCTTTTCTCCTGGACACCCAGGGTGTGCCAGATATGGGACTCGAACTTTTGTATGTCTAATGATGCTGACATCACTGGTTCTTCTCCAAGGCCAGAAAGACCAGAAGCTGCTTTGTTCAGTTAGAAAAAAATGTAGTAAAACTAAAGCTGACCGTTTCAGCCAGGCATAGTGGTGCACACCCTTAATTCCCAGCACTCGAGAGGCAGAGGCAGGCGGATCTCTGCTTTCGAGGCCAGTCTGGTGTACAGAGTGAGCTCTAGGACAGCCAAAGATTCACAGAGAAACCCTGTTTTGAAACCCACCCTCCCCCGCAATGTGTAATTTTTTATTTTACATATGTTAGTGTTTAGCCTGTACGTGTGTCTGTGTACCACATGAGTGCCTGCTGCCTGTGGAGGCCGAAGAGGATGTTGAGTCCTAGCAGATACTCTTCAGTATGAGATGTCATGTGGGTGCTGGGAACAAAACCCAGGTTGTCTGCAAGAGCAGCCAGTGCTTTTAACTACTGAGCCACCTCTTTAGGCCCCTGTGTAGGTTTCCGAAAACAGTCTCTCACTGGGACAGGAAACTTGCTGGCTAAGCTAGGCTGGCCAGCAGGCTCCAGGCTCCTCCTATCCCCCCCCTCCAGGGCTGGAATTCAAGGGCATCACACTTCAGGGTTTGCCACTGTGCTGTCTGTCCCTCCAGCCCCCTGGGAGGCAGTTAATGACTAATTAAGACAGAGCTAGATGTGACTCTAGGTTCCATCACTTCCCTGCTCTGTGACTTTGGACACATCTCTTACCTCTTTGGGCCTCAGTTTCCTACCTGTGGACAGAGGCTGGCAATCCCATCCACCTGACCCCAACAGCACACATGCTCAACATGAGGCAGAGACTGTTGTTCTCCGAGCACAACAGTTATTACCATCTTCATCAGAGCAGCTGTGAAGCATCCTCACGATTGGCCTGCTTGGCCTTTCCTCATAGAGGGCGTGAGTGCAGAGGGTCGTTAGACCTGGGAGTCCACCCACTCACCCTTGCTCACTCCCAGCTGTAAGTTATTCTGCCCCGGCCTCACGTGGCCTCAGGAGACGAGAGAATATATTTGGTGTGTGTGTGGTGGGGGAGCTTAGGCAAAAGGAGAACTGGGTGAGGCGCTGACATGATGTGGCTGCTTTGGATGACCCACACTTATGTGAGTAACCCCAATAAGGTCATAAGTGCACCAAGCAGGCCTTGGGTGGAATCATTACTTGGTTTGTCCTTGGTGCCCTATTTGGGGCGAATAGATGCTGTTTGTGTCTCTTAGTTTTCTTTTGCTGTGATAAGACACCACAATCAAGGCAATTTAGAGAACAAAGTTTATTTGGGGTGCACAGTTTCAGGGGGTGAGTCCATCCATGACCTTCATGGCGGGGAGCATGGCAGCAGGCAGGCAGGCAGAGGTGGTGCTGAGGCAGTAAGTAGCTCAGAGCTCCCACAACCACAAGTCAGAGAGAGACACGGGGAATGGCCGGAATCTTTTGAGACCTCAAAACCCATCTCCAGTGACATACCTCCTCCCAACAAGGCCACACTTAATCCTTCCCAAACAATCCCCCAAACTGGGGACCAAGCTTTCAAATATATGCACCTTTTGGTGAGATGGCTCAGAGGTTAAGAGCACTGGCTGCTCTTCCGGAGGTCCTGAGTTCAATTTCCAGCACCCAAATGGTGGCTCACAACCATCTGTAGTGAGATCTGACAACTTCTTTTAAATAAATAAAAAAACAAACAAAAACGAACAAACAAGCCTGGGGCCAGCCTGTCTACATAGTGAGACAAATAGGGCTGGAGAGATGTCACAATTGGCTTGCCTGTGGACATGAGGGCCAGAACTCAAATATACACACCTATGGGGGGGGGGGGCATTCTTATCTAAACCACCACAGTGTCTTCCAGGGAACGTCTCCGCAATAGGTGTATGATTTTATTTACAGCATCATTTAGAACTTCCAACACATACTGAACTTGGATTTCTGCATCTGGTGTTTCTAGGCAGACTCTCTCCTCTTTTACATTCTCTCTTCCCAGAGGTAAGTCATCAATAATTCTGATTCTGAGACTAATTTGTTCTGGGACACAGCAAAAGGACCGTGGGAGGGTATTACAGCCAGCTGTGTGCCTCCTCTCTCGGGGAGTGCTGGCTCATTTCTGTTCAGGTGATGCATGCCATCTAACCACAAAGGAAGAACTCTTGGTGGGGCTCAGGCGCTCTACCTGGGTACAGAAAGGACCCCCTGGTGGCATGACTTGATACCCTGTGGTATCAAGTGTGCCCCTCTGCAGGAAAAGGCTGTTTGTGCAGCCCAGCATGAGTGTATACTTACATGTGAGCACACAACACAGCGTGTGTGCAATGAGGAATGTGCACTCCGCTTTGTGGAGGCCTGGGATTGGCCCAGCTGTTTAATGATAGCCAAAGCTGCTGCTGTGACAGATGTCCTTCTGCTCAGAGATTCATTTTGGGGTATTTAGCACAAAAACTTGAGGTAAGCAGTTACTGCTGGAAGATTCATATCCTACATTAAAACCTCTTTATTAGCAATCTGATTTAATGGGCAGATAATCCAGTGTCCTGGAGACAGGCATCTGCTGCCATTGGAATGCATTTGATCAGATAATGTGTGGGAACCAGCTGGGCCTCTGGCCCTGTGAGGTCTGAAGTTGCTCTCTGAGCTCCATGCCTCTCACAGAAGTTGTTTTCTGAAGTATCTAACGGCCCGCTTCCCTCTCCACTCTGGCAACACTGGTAGTTTAATAGTCTAACACTGAGGACCTGGGTGAGGGGAGGTGGTAGGAAAGAGCCAGGCTGGAAATCAGTTTCTGCCGCTTGTTTGCTGTGAGGCCTGGTGAGTTCTCTAACCTGCCTGATCCCTGTGCTGCTGTCTTTCTGGTGGTGCTCTGTAGTCTGGAGAATGACCTACGACAGCCATGCTTTTGACTTCGAATGAGTGAGCAAAAGTAGAGGAAAAAAAAACACAAAAAAACCCCCAACAAAACCAGCAGGAGATGGATGTATAGGTAGGCAGTTAACTAGATAACAGAATATTATCAAATTGGGCACTCAAAATACCCTGCAGAAATCGACTGGGGAGACCCTTTGAGGCAGCCAGCTGGAGTTCCCAATAGAGAGAGTCTGAGGCAGAGCAGAGGGTCCCCTCAGGTGAGGTCTCCAAGGAAAAGGGCAGTGGAAGCTGGCTGGGGAGGCAGCTGGAGTTCCCTACTGGGCTTTCTCTTCATGGCTGAGCTCCCTGTGGCTACACCCCCAGCTTCTCTCTGGAACGCAGGCACTTTTATATCATGGGGTAAGCAGAGTAGTAACCTCTGTTGGAGATGGCTGACCAGGCTGTTCTCCAGGACACAGTGTTTTTCACTGTTGGGCTGTTTTGCTATTTCTCTTTGCTCCTTGTCAGAGTTGGGGGGAAGGGCAGCCCATCCACAAACAAGCTATCTTGGAAGACACTTGACATAAACGCGCTTGGGCCTGAAGTGGGTGCAGGGGCTGGGGGGTAACCCAATTCCCCGAGCCAGTTTCTCAGTGAGCTCAAACAGAACGTGGTAATTTACTAATAGAAGGTACATTGCAGATGGGTAGGTAATCTTTATTGTTAACTTAGTGGACTTCAGAACCAGTCAGAGGGCAAACCTCTGGGTATGTTGATGAGGCCATTCCCAGAAAGGCTAAACTGAGGGAGGGGAAATCCACCTGGATGTGGGTGGCACCATTCCATGGGAAAGTGAATAGGGTGTTAGCACTCCACTCTCTGTCCTTCCTGACAGTGGCTGCTTCTCATTTCTGTCATCGTGTCTTCTTGTGATGATGGACTGTACCCTCAAATCATGAGCCAAATCAGCCTAACCTTTGCCTGAGTTAATTTTGTCGGGTACTTTATTGCAAAAACAGAGATGGCAAACAGAACCATTTAATGTTTTGGAAGTACCCTCAAAGCTCCTCAGATGTAGAGGAGACTTAAGGGGTCAGCTCGTCTCTGCCCCATGTTTGATGGAAGTACCTCAAATTCCCGAAAGTGTTCATGCATCTTCTACAGACTCAGGGTTAGAAATTCGGTTAGGAGACTTGTCTCCTCTGAGGTCAGGGAATCGTCAATGGAAGCATGAGGCCATGTTGCCCCCTCAAGTGTGACCTTTGGGGTCTTTGTCTTGTGGTGTTCTTAGGAGAGGTTCTGGGAAAGCCTGAGGATGGTTGTCTGAGTTAGGGTTACTATTACTGTGGTGAAACTTCATGACCGAAGCGAGTTGGGGAAGAAAGGGTTTATTTGGCTCACACTGCCACATTACTGTTCATCATTGACAGGAACTCGAGCAGGGCAGGAGCTGATGCACAGGCCATGGAGGAGTGCTGCTTACTGCCTCATTCCCCATGACTTGCTCAGCCTGCTTTCTTACAGAACTCAGGACTACCAGCCCAGGGGTAGGCCTGACCACAATGGGATGGGTCCTCCACCACCGATCATCAATTAAGGAAATGCTCTACAGCTGGAAGGCATTTTCTCAGTTGAGGTTCCCTGTTCTCAAATGACTTTAGCTTGTGTCAAGTTGATGTGAAACTATCCAGCACAGTCATTGTATAAACTGATGACGAGACCTCTCCATGGTATGGTTAAGGGGAAGGTTTTTACTGTAGGTGTGGGAGAGAGAACAGCCAGAGACATCTGGAAGAGTCCAGAGCAGAGAGAGAGAAAGTAGTAACTGAATATGGCTAGAAGACTGGACCTGGCTGGGAGAGAAGCAGGAACAGAGCAGAAATGAGAGAGCAAGAGTGTGAGAGGTGGGTGGGGTGCTTTGTTGTGGGGGTGGTGTGTGGGGGTGGGGTGGGGGTGCAGGAGAGCAGAGAGATGGGGAGGAGGGAGACAGGAAGACAGAGAGCACAGGAAAAAGAGGAAATCGCTGGAATAGGGTTATTAGGAGAATGAGTAGGTGGGGAAGGGATACTCTTGAGCTGGAGGGAGTTTAGTATAGGGAAGGAGTTGAGAAGAGCTGAGCCTAGCTAGGATGCCAGCATGGACTTTGAAATATGTGTGACAGGTACTTGTGATACTGAGGGAGCCTGGAGGCCAGCACGTACTTTGGTATGCTAATAAGCACAGTTAGCCATTTTTTCCTTCTGCCTTTTGGAATCTGGGGAAATGGCATTTCCTTTGGACTTGACAGTTGCTTAATGCAGCTGGAATGTTCCCCAAGAATATGTTCTCTTCTCATGCTGGAAGCTTCTGATTAGCCATAGAATTCTTTTTTTCCCCTCCTCCTCCTCCTCCTCCTCTTCAAATATTTTGAGACAAGGTCTCACTATGTCACCTTGGCTGGTTTGGAACTCCTTATGTAGACCAGGCTAGCCTCAAATTCACAGAGATCATCCTGCCTCTGCTTCCCAAGTGCTGGAACTATAGGTATGTACCACTTTTAGTAGCACATTCTAGATGTGGCCGTAGAATTCTTTTAAAATATTTAAGAAATTATATTTATTTGAAGTACATGTACTCTCTCTCTCTGTGTGTGTGTGTGTGTGTGTGTGTGTGTATGTATGTGTGTGTATGTATATACAAGGGCATCTGTAGAGGTCATAGGGCAGCTTGCAGGGTAAGTGCCAAGGGTAGAACTCAGGTTATCAGGCTTGGCAGCAAGTGTAAAAAGTGCAGAGCTATCCTGCTGGTCCTATAATGTTTTTAATCTGTGTCTACATACCTAGAATATTATTTTTCCTCAAAAGCATTAGTAGTCCCCACCTCTCACCCCAGGCAGGGTCTCATGTAGTTCAAGCTGGCCTCGAACTCGCTATGTAGCTATACCTAGTCTCAAACTCCTAATCCTTCTGTGTCTGCTGTTAATCTTGAAATTCACCAGAAAAACCAGTTCTACCAGTTTGGCTGAATTTAAGCAAACTTTTATTAAAATGTTAAATGTTGACCAAGGTAGAATATGGTCAGGACTACTTCCTGGAAACTTTCCAGCTGTGTGGCCTTGAGGCACAAGTTGGTGGGGCTTATGTAGACAATGCCACTGTGCTTTCCATGAGGCTTTGTTATTTTCCAAGAACTACAACTCCCAGAATCCCAGGAAGTTACCTGGTCCTTGGGCAGATGGGGGTTTATAGGTTAACTTTGGGTTTAATACTACCTCCAAGTGCTGGGATTATAAATAATGTGCCACCATGGCAAACTTTAGTAGCTAATTTTCTTAAAATAAATAAAAGACTGGGAGGTGGTGACGCACACCTTTAATCCCAGAGGTAGGTGGATCTCTGTGAGTTTGAGCCTAGCCTGGTCTATAGAGTGAGTTTCAGGAGAGCCAGGACTACACAGAGAAACTGTCTCGAAAAACAAAAAAGAAAAAGAAAGATAATTAAAAGACAAGATCCTAGTCAGCTTTTCCAGCTTTGCAGAATCTCATTCACTTGAAATCGTATTTTCACGCTTCCTCTTCTTCATGTATTCATACACAGATCGACGTGCTAGGATTTGAAGCTCTAGTAAAGTGGAACTGAAGGTCAGGAATCCAATTGCCTGGTAGCCACAGGGACACTTTTGGGTGTAACACTTGACTGGTTAACAGATGGAGTTTGAGTTATGGAAACTACCAGAGCTCACATGATCTTTCCCAAAATGCTTGCAACAGCAGCATGGCTGCTCATGTGTGAAGCCCCTGTTCGCCTTTCCTCATTCCCTCAGGCCTGTTCCAGAATTCTGGGAGAGGGAAGTGGTACCTGTGTGCCTCTGGCTTTCCACTCCTCTGTGTCAGAATCTCCTCTTGGTATCAATTGTCTGTGTCTTTAGTGCAAGGAGACACAGGCCTGGCGTGGCAGTATGGGTTCAGGTGAGCCGCTTGGCAGCTCTCAGAGAGGGTAGTTGGCCTGGAAAAAGTTATATCCGGTTTCTGGCTTTCTCCTTTCCCTTGGACCCAAGTGTGTGCAGAGGCATGGCCCTTTGTGTGGCATTTTCAGGACACCAGAAAAGTCCCTCATTGCTTAGATACATGGCCCTCACCAATTTGTTATGATGTTCAGCATCCTCGGGCTTCTTGGCCAGCCACTTAACTGTTGAGGTCATTTTCTCCCCACACCTGCAGCTATGATCCATTTGTTCAGGGTTTTATCAGATCACGGCTGGACTCTGGGACTAGAGAGGCACGAGCAAGCCTTCAGGGACTGGAAGCTTTCATTCCCTGTTGTAGAGCTCATTTGTCCAAGCAGGGCACAATAAACGACACTTACCTGGCTTGTGACAAAAGACTTTCTCCCTCCGTAAAGGGCTTCTGGCAGTATGGGCAGCCTCGCTGTGGCCTGTGAATTGGTAATTCTGGAATTAGACTACTGAAAAGGAAAGTGATGGGGTTTGCCTCTGCCAAGTGGCCCCAGGAGTCTGTCTGGTATTTCTGGATTCTGCAGAGGGAGTCTGTCTGCATTCGCTTTCTCTGTAGCTGGCCTAAGCTCATGAGAATGGCTTCCCCCAAAGGGAAAGAAGATCCCTGGAGATAGACACAGAGGTCTGGCCCCTCTTCCTTGGTGTCCCTGGCCCCCCTCTCAGCTAGTGTCACTCCCTCTCAGCTCTTCTTAGCTGTTCCACCTCAACGAAAGGTCTCAAGTCCGTTGTTCTGGCCCTAATATATTCTCTGTGGCTTTCTGGGGTGTCAGGGATGGCAGTGGGTGGTGGTGTGCCAAGGGGCTGAGCTTCAGATCAGGATCCACTCATGTGGGAAGGCCGTATGTTCTCCTGGCCCCTTGTCTGGCCCTGATGACCAAGAGGGGTGGACCTAGGGCTTGTGAGCTCAAGGGAAACCAGAGATTCCAGATCAGGAGGCTTGCAGGGCTCAATATTCTGGCTTTCTAAAAAAATTTTATTGAGACAGGGTCTCACTATATAGCTCTGAACTTGTTACATCGACCAGGCTGGCCTGGAACTCACAGAGGTCCACCTGCCCTTGCCTCCTGAGAGCTGAGACTAAAGGTGTGCACCACCACACCTGGCTGGGGTCAGTATTGACCTCATAAGCCCTTCTGCGGGGGCAGATGAGGTGCTTGCTGGATTTACCTTTCCTTCCCTCTCCCTATGATACTAAGGGTTGAATCCAGGGCCACAGGCATGCTAGTCAAGCACTTTATTACTGAGATGCAGCCTTAGCCTCCTTTACTGGGGTAGTTGTGTTCTATACTCTGCTTGGAAGTCACCCAGGCCATGTCTCTCTACGTGTCCACCCTCCTTCCATGTCCCACCCTCCTGCTAGACTGTGGACCCTTCCTGACTTGTCTGCTTCCCCTATAGAGCATGGGTTGTGGTTGGTGACTGGCCACTTCCAGGAGTTTCTGAAGGTCCCTGTGAAGGGGGTCAGAGCACCAGTGTCTCTTCTTTTAGGTCAGTGACAATGTATTCTAGACAGAAATGTTCCCACAGTCTCAGGCGCTGAAAACAAGGGGAATGTAAATGGCACAGACAGATTCCTCTGGGGCTCGGCCTGGGCTGCAGATGGAGAGCTGATAATGAAATTGTGTCCCCGGCACCACACACAAGCTGGGCACGGAGGCCTGCAAGCAGCGACTCCAGTCTTCCTCCAGCTGGGAGGGTTGCATCGTCTGATGCACAGGCCCAGGGTAGAGAGCCAGCCAGCTTGTTCCTGCAGTTCCAGAAAAATCAATTTAGGTGGCACAATCAGAGCGTGGAACTGGAGTGAAGAAACTACGCAGGAACTGAGGAGCATCTTCCAAGGGAGCTGGGCCTCTGAGGCATGGACTTCATATTCACCAATTATGACAGGCACAGGGATGCCACAGATCACAGGCCTCTTGCTTTCCTGAAATGCCACATCCTGGATCAGGTTCTGAAGCTGTGTGGAGAGAAGGGAAAGGGTCTTGATGGAAGGTTCAACCTCATGGGCACTGTTCACACAGGCACCAGGCATGGAGGGAGGCCATTTCCTAAGTTAGGGGAGAGGAGTTTGGAGACAGAGGCCCTCTCTTGGCCTCCTCACTCTGGAGTTTGTTTTTTTTTTTTTCTTCTTTCTTTTCTTTTCTGTCCTTTATGGGCAGGCTTGGGGGAAGGCAAGGAATGCTCTGGCCAGGGATGATTATGTACCAATGGGAGGTGCCACCGCCAGGTCAGGGGAAGGTAAGAGGGACAGGAAATGCAGCAGACACCAGCAGTTGTGATATTCATCAGCCAGATGTGCCTTCAGACTCCCCATATACACACATATGTGTATCTTTGTGCACATGTGTGCATGTATATGTATGTGCACGCATGTGGAGGCCATAGACAGCCTTGGGTGTTGTTCCTTAGGAGCTATGTGTACTTTTTTTTTTTAGACAGAGCCTTTCATTGGCCTGAAACTTGCCAAGCAGGCAAGTAGATCCCCAGACTCCGGCTTTGGGCTTACAAGGCAGGCACTGTCCTGATGAAGCCATCACCCAGCTGCTGTATATATTCTTTACCAGGCTGGTTTTCTTGTGTTATATAGGGAGCAACAAAAGATAAAACCATGGCTATAATCTTCCTGTCAATAAACATATTGTCGATATTATCAATATAAATAGAACCACTTAGGTCTTTTAAAAAATATTTATTTATTTATTATGTATACAGCATGTATGACTGCAGGCCAGAAGAGAGCACCAGATCTCATTACAGATAGTTGTGAGCCGCCATGTGGTTGCTGGGAATTGAACTTAGGACCTCTGCAAGAGCAGCCAGTGCTCTTAACCTCTGAGTCATCTCTCCAGACCCTTGCTTTTGTTCAATTGCTTGCATATTTAGATTTGTTTTCTTATGTGAGGGTGCATGGCAGGGATGAGGAGAGGATATGAGGGAATGGGAGGTGAACAGAATTGGGGTGCATAATGTGAAACTCCCAAACAGTCAATAAAGAAGTTTAAAAAAAGTAGAACCACTTTAAAAAAAAAAAACAACAAGCAGAAATATCTTAAATGGCCTACCTGGAACCACATATCAGGGCTGGGGATGTAGCTCAGTGGAAAAGCACTTGCCTAGCAAGCGTGAAATCCTGGATTCAGTCCCTAGCACTTATGAACAAAAGGTCAATATTGTGTAAGGGTGGGGGCAGGGGAATGGGATGGGTATGTGGAGTGGCTTACCTAGCATGTGTGAAATCTTGGATACAAACAAAAGGTCAATATTGTGTAACAGGGGTCGGGGGGGATTGGTATATGGAGTGGCTTGCCTAGCATGTGTGAAACCCTGGGTTCAGTCCCTGGGCCACACAAAGCAAACTGGGTAGTGCATGCCTGTAGTCCCACAGTTGGGAGGTGGAGGCATGAAGGTCAGAGAAGTTCAAGATCACCCTTGCCTATGTAGCAAGTTTGAGGCCAGCCTGGGCTACATAAGACTTTGTCTTTAAAACACCACCACCAGGGCTGGCGGGCAGTTCAGCAGGGAAAGACTTCCACCTACCAAGTTTGACAACCTGATCTCTAGAATCCACGTGGTGAGAGGAGAGAGCTAACTCCAGCAAGCTGTCCACTGATCTCTGTGTGCACGTGTGTGTTCATACTTACAAAGAAGTATAGATTAAAAAATGAAAACACACCACTACCAATGAAACACCCTAGATACAATGTTTCTCCTGATTTTGCTATGTTAATACAGTTTTTGCTTTGCTTTTTGATGGTACTGTTGATTAACCCCAGGACTTCGGGACATGCTGGGCAGGTAGTCTACATTCTAGACCTTGATACGTCACTGCGGTTGTGTGAGTCATTGCCGTTAAGGATGAATAGGGCCACTACATATTACTGCACTCCTTATGACTCCATATTTTTTTAGACAGGGTTTCTCTGCATAGCCCTGGTTGTCCTGGAACTCTCTCTGTAGACCAGGCTGGCTTCAAACTCAGAGATCCATCTGCCTCTGCCTCCCCAATGCTGAGATTAAAGGCCTGTGCAACCACTGCCCAGCTCCATGTTTATTTCTTAAAATTAAAACAATTATGTGTGTGTTTTCTTACATGCCTGGTGCCTTGGAGAGGCCAGAAGAGGGCATTAGATCCGCTGGAGTGGAGTTAAACATGGTTGTGAGTCGCTGTATGAACGCTGGGAATGAAACCGGGTCCTCTGCAAGAACAGCTGGTGCTCTGAACTGCTGAACCCGGAACTCTCCAACCCCTGTTTTTGTTTTTGAGGCAGGGTCTCAAGGGATAGCTCAGGCTAGCCTTGAATTTACAACGGCCTCCCTGCTTCAGTCTTCCTGAGTACTGGCCTTGCAGGGGTGTGGGCATCTACCTGGTTTCCTTGTGCATGTTTTTTTTTTTTTAAATTTAATTATTTATTTAATTAATTTTTGAGACAGAGTTTCTCTGTGTAGCTTTGGAGCCTGTCCTGGAACTCACTCTGTAGACCAGGCTGGCCCCGAACTCACGAAGATCCACCTGCCTCTGCCTCCCAAGTGCTGGAAACAAAGGTGTGTGCCACCACTGCCTGGCTCCTTGTGCACTTCTAAGGAGAAAACATTCTTTGGGTAGCAGCCTGCTTCTTGTCTGTACATCTTTTTTTTTTTTTTTTTTTTTTTTCCCGTTTACAGTAATTTTAGCCCAGGCTGGCACATTTACAACAATATAATATCCTCAAAATCCTTGTGTTTCCTATCTATCCCATGCCATTTAACTGCATTTGTCAAAGCCACAGCCAAAAATTTTGAGAACTTCATTTTTTTCTGGTCTTAATTATGCTTGCTCTGGGCATAACAACACGGCTTTTTTGTTCTTTAAATGGAGACACAGTCTCACTACATAGCTCTGGCTGGCCTGGAACTCGCTTTGTAGATCAGGCTGGCCTTGAACTCACAGAGACCCACCTGCCTTTGCTTCTCCAGTGATGGGATCAAAGGCCTATTTCATTTTTTCCCCCTTCAGACATGTTCTTTCTATGCTTAGACTCCCTTCCCCTGGCTGAGAGAAGCTGCCAGCAGTAGCATATGCATTTATTTAATCAAGTTTCACTTCTCTTGAACTTTGTACTGACCAGTTGGCAAACCCAAATGGCAGAGCCCAGCCCACAGTCAGTGTGGATCCACATTCAGGGAAACCTGGACTTGACTGTGGTCTGTCTGTAACAAAAGGTAATTTTTAAAAACTTTGATAAGATTTCTCGGGAGTGTGTGTTCACAAATGTGAGCTGTCCATCACCCCGTGTCTTGCTATTTTCACTCAGCGGTATTTCTGTGATCTATGACTTTTAACTGCTATAAGAATTTCATTGTGTGAATATATAGTGCCTTCATGGAGCCATTTCTGTGATGGATGAACATCCAAGCTATTTCTAATTTTTTCACTATTACTGTATTTCATAGAATCTGAAAGGTTTCCTTTCCATTTAAACATCTCTGATGTTCATGCTGTTTTACCAAGTATCTGGGAATCTTGCTTGTTTCCTAGCACGTGGAATAAAGATGCATTTTGTAATCACTGTTGTCTTAGGCTTGGTGAAGTGTGGCCTAAACATTGAGGGATAGCCTGTTTAGATTGATCTGCCGATCAATACACCCATTTATGGCTTCTCTGTTGCCATGTTTTCCAGTAATTGGTTCATTGTTAACTTTAGGATTTGTCAACACGAGGGATGTGAAATCGTATTCAATGAAATTTTCCATTTTGTTTAAAAATTAAAATTGTGCATGTATGTCAGTGTGTGAGTTTGTGTATATGAGTGCAGGGGTCTTCGAAGGCCAGAGGCATTGGAGTCCCAGGAACTGGCCTAAGAGGTGGCTGTGACATGGGTGCTGGGAATTGAACTTGGGTCCTCTGCAAGAGCAGTATGCGTCCTTTAACCATGAAGCCATCTCTCTAGCCCCTGTAATTTTTTTAATTAAAAATTTAAAAATTACATGTATTTAATATAAAACCATGAGAGTTATTTTTGAGTGTGTATGAGAGGTTGTGAGTGTGCGTGTGCATGTGCCACAGCACCTGTGTGTCAAAGGACAATTTGAAGAGGCTGGTTTCTTCTTCCACTGTGGGGATCCCAGGGATTGAACTTGGGTGTTCAGGCTTGCCAGCAAGTGCCTTCATAGCACTGAGCCAGCTTGCTGGCCCTTGTGGTCTTTGTAATTTTTTTTTTAAACAGGCTCTCACTCTCTGTACTAGCTAGTTTTATGTCAACTTGACACAAGCTGGAGTCATCGGAGAGGAAGGGCCCTCAATTGAGAAAACGTCTCCATAGATCTGGCTGAAGGGCATTCTCTTAATTAGTGATTGATGGAGGAGGACCCAGGCCATTACCGGTGGTGCCATCCCTGGGCTGATGGTCCTAGGTTCTATAATAAAGTAGGCTGAGCAAGTGATGCAGAGCAAGCTAGTAAGCAGCACCCCTCCATGGACTCTGCATCAGCTCCTGCCTCCAGGTTCCTGCCCTGTCTGAGTTCCTGTCCTGACTTCCATGGATGATGAACTGTGATGTAGAGGAGTGAGCCAAATAAACCCTTTCCTCCCCAAGTTGCTTCGACCATGGTGTTTCATCACTGTAACAGTAGCCCTGACTAAGACACGGTGTAAACCAGATTGACCTTGAACTTGGAATTCTCCTGCCTCAGCTTCCGGAGTGCTGGATCTTTGCCGCCTCATCCATTGTCAGTGAAAACTGTAGGTGCCTTTTCTGACTGTGCCTTAGGTCAGGCACCATTTCTTATCTATTGCTGCTCAGGTTTTCTCTGTGAATCGTGTGTTTCAATCAGTTGTTGTTTTTTTTTTAATCTAGCACGTTTTCTTATTGATTTGTAGCAATTATTTATACATTCTAGATACTAATCTTCCATTAGTGCTTTGCAAATGAATATTTTCTTCCCATCTGAAGCTATCTTCCCACTTTGCTTATGGTGCTCTTTACTTTGAAAGTAATTTAAATTTTAATGTTGAATTTGTATAGTCAATCTTTTTTTTTTTTAATGCTTTGGGAATTTTGTAAAAATTGTCCAGTACTATTAGTATCAGCTTCAGCATTAGCAGCTACTGTTCTCTGGAGTAGCGACTGTGTGCCAGGTTCTGTTCTAGGCACGTTAAGGAACTCAGTGATCACAGCGACTCTGTGGAGTAGTTACAAATCTCAGCCTACGTGAAAGACTCTGCTCAGCCTCAGATGAACTTCCCTTTCCAGTGATGGCCACATCTGATGAGAAGGAGGTGGCACGAACAGGGGACAGTGCAGTTGGCAGAGCTGGCCTGACTGCCTGGTCCCAACTTGTCTCCTGGAGCTGTACGTTAAAGCAGTTGGGTTGCTCAGCCATTGCTGTTGGGGAAGCTTCCCTCAGGTATCTCTGCACAAACTGGGAACTGCTGGGTTGTAGCCCAGGACACTCTCAGAGCATCGTGGGAGTTTCAGGCACTGGGTGGCTTTATGTCCTGCTGAGACTTCGGGAGGCTTGTCTGTCTGTCTGTCATTGTTGTCTCTTGTTTGTTTGTTTTTGTTTTTTGAGATAGGGTTTCCCTGTGTAGCCCTGGCTGTCCTGGAATTCACTCCGTAGACCAGGCTGGCTTTGAATGCACAGAGATCCTCCTGCCTCTGCCTCCTGAGTGCTGGGATCAAAAGCGAGTGCCACCACTGCCTGGCTTCATTGCCATTTTGTTCTCCTTCACCTCCTCTTTCTCCTCTCCCTGTTTCTCCTCTTCTTCCCTTCCCACCCCCTTTCTACCCTCCCTCCCTCCCCTTTCTGCAGCCTTCCAACCCTGGGGTTGCTGGCAGGAGCCACTATCCCTGGCTATTTGGACAGTTTTCTGAGAAGCTGAGCAACAGGAAGGCAGCCAGGTGGAAGCACAGTATTATACAAAAGGTCCCACTCCTGGTTAGACTCAGAGGTGTTCAAGTCCAGGGTTGACTTAGAGCAGGATTTTGAGTCACTGTGTGGCTGAGAAAGAGATTTCAGGCACGTATTTCCAATAGGCACTGCACTTGTAGAGGCTTTGACTGATAGAGGCGGGTGTGTGTGTGTGTGTGTGTGTGTTGTATCTGTGTGTCTGTTTCCATTTGTCTGTCTGTGTGACCACATGCATACTCCCCTGCTATCCCACTGCCTGTTTGTCTTTGGAGTTTCCTGGAAGTACTATGAATTAGCTTCAGGGACTGTGACTTCCAGTGTGTGTGTTCTTTCAAAAACACACTGACCATTTTTAAAAGGTTTATTTGTTAAGTGTATGTGTGAGTGTATGTGGACCACATTTGTGCAAGTGCCCATGGAGGCTAGGAGAAAGTCTCAGATGCCCTGAACTGGAGTTACAGGTGTGTGGGCACCTGGGGGTGAGTGCTGGGAACTAAAGCCAGGTCCTCCTGAAGAGCGGCAAGTAATCTTTAACCACAGAGCCATCTCTCTAGCCCTCAAATGGATACATTTTGAGCATGTGAAGATTATGGGAATTAATTTAATGAAACACATAAATTTTGGATTTTTGAGCAATTGGAGGATAGGGCAATGTCTTTATAAAATGATGAATTGTATCCTTACACTCAGTTTAGAAGCATGCTTTTATTTTTTTGTTAGTGTGTGTGCATGTGCATGCCACGTTGCACACTTGGAGGTCAGAGGGAAACTTTATGGAGTCCATTTTCTCCATCTACAATTATGAGAGTCCTAGGGGTTGAACTGAGGTTGCCAGGTTTGCCTTTACCCACTGAGCCAAACCACTGGCCCCAAGCTAGAAACATTCAATTTAAATGAGGGAGATGGCAAATAGTGTAATGTCTAATGCTATGGAAGTTCTAGCCAATGCAATAAGGCAGGAAACAAAATTGACCTGGGTGTGAGTAAGCCTTTTTACCCTATCAGTCATCTCTGGGGGAAATCACCCATCCCCGTCCTTTGTTCTTCCCTGGAGGTGGACACTCTTTATATTGTCAATTGGCTGGGAGAGGGAAGCTATGGGAATGGGTATATCCTGTTCCTGTTACACTGTTAGTCCCTGTGGTCCAGCCTGGGCTGGGTTTCTACCATGAATGCGACCATCATTCCATTCACCTCCTCTCACCTGAATGGTGTATTTTAAAGCTGATGGGGAGCACACTGACTCTTACTGAAGATGGTATGGTGAAATACATACAAATTGTGGGCTATCAAGAGCTAGCTAATTAACAAAGCTATTACAGCCTAAACTGAATTTAAAAAATCTCAGCCAATGGTATCTTTCTGCAGTGTGCTTGCATTTGTGTTAATGTGTATGTCTGTCTATCCAGTTCTTATAATTTTGAATTTTTTTTTCAGGTTTCATGGTAACTATTGTTCAACCCTTTCAAACTGTGGTAACCTAGCATAGTATAAAACTTGCCATCCCAACCATTTTAAATGTACAGATCCACGGCATTAACAACTTCCACTGGTCTACAGCAATTAGCCTCTCTATCTCCAGAGTGCTCTATCTTCTGAAATGCAAACTCCATCTGTTCAACAGTTCAGCTTCCATCCCTTGAGTCCTGGAAGCCTCCATCCTACTTCCTGTTTCTGTGTTTTGACTACTGTAAGGATCTCCTTAGAGTGGTCTTGAGACCACTTTATCTTCTTGTGACCAGCTTATTTCACTAGGCGTATCATCCATACCACTTATCCATACTTCAGCATGTGTCAAATTTTCTGTCCTGTTATGGCTGTAAAGTACCGGAGAGTCTGAGTTAATCACATTTTGTTGATCTGTTCAACTACTGGGTTGTTTATACATTGTAGCTATTTGGAGTAGCACTCCTAAGAACACTGACACATGGATATCTCTTCTAGACCCTGTTTTTAACTCTTTTGTGTATGTATCCACAGACAGAAACATTAGAATTTATAGAAATTTCACCTTTACTCCCCCTACCCAGGATCACCATGCTGATCTTCACAATATCTGTACTAATTTCATTTTTTAAAAAAAGATTTATTTTTATTTTTGTTTAAATCTGCCATATATGTGTTTGTGCCCTGTGGAGGCCAGAAGAGGGTGCTGGATGCTCAGGAGCTGGAGTCACAGGCAGTTGTGAACCACCTGCGGTGGATGCTAGAAAGTAAATTTGGGTCCTCTGTGAGGGCAGCAAGTACTCTTAGCTACTGCCTTAGGGCTTCTATTGCTGTGATAAAACACTAAGACCCAAAGCAACTTGGAGAGAAAGGTTTTATTTCACTTATACTTCTACATTACAGTTTATCTTCATGGAAGGAAGTCATGGCAGGAACCTGGGGGCAGGCGCTGATGCAGAGGCCATGGAGGGGTGCTGCTAACTGGCTTGCTCCTTATGGCTTGCTCAGCCTGCTGCTTACACCATCCAGGACCACCTGTCCATGGTGGTGCTGTCCACAGTTAACTGGGCCCTCCCACATCAATTATCAAATCAAACAAAACCCTAAAAAACAAAAAATGCACCATAGGCTTTCCCATAGGCCATCTACTGAGGGCATCTTCTCAGTTGAGGTTTCTTCTTCCAAAACCGTTCTGTCTTGTTTCAAGTTGACAAAATGCTAGCCAGCACAACCACTGAGACTTCTTTCCAGTGTCCCTCTCCCACAGTTTCCGTTTTTTTAAACAATGTCCCAGGTTCTGATTTCTATGTCCGTGCCAATGTGTATTTTTTTTTAAAAGTTTTCTGTTGGACTGTTCAAAATAAGTGGAAGGTGGTATCTCTTTTGTGTGTAATTCTTCAAAAAATGACATTGGGGTGTGTGTGTGTGTGTGTATGCACATGCAAGCACTTGTGTATTTGTGTGTCAAAGAGTCGTGGAGTTCAGAGAACAACTTGTGGGAGTCAGTTCTCTCCTACCATGTGGGTTTCTGCCCTGGGATTGAACTCAGGGCGTCAGGCTTGCTGGCAAGTGCCTTTATCCCCTGAGACCTTTCTCCTTTTAGTTTTTATGTGTACTTCTCAAATGGCAGATGATACTGAGTATCTAGTCATGTGACTATTGGTCATTTGTGTATTTTCTTGGAAGAAATTTCTTTTCTTTTTCTTTTTTCTTTTTCTTTTTTCTTTTTTTTTTGTTTTTGGAGACAGGGTTTGTCTGTGTAGCTCTAGCTTTCCTGGAATTCACTCTGTAGACCAGGCTGAACTCACAGAAACCAGCCTGCCTCTGCCTACCAAGTGCTGGGATTAAAGGTGTGCACTACTACCAACTGCTGAAGAAATTTCTATTTAAACCCTTGATGTGCCGGGCGGTTGTGGTGCACGCCTTTAATCCCAGCACTCGGGAGGCAGAGGCAGGGGGATCTTTGTGAGTTCGAGGCCAGCCTGGTCCACAGAGTGAGATCCAGGAAAGGTGCAAAGCTACACAAAGAACCCTGTTTCGAAAACCAAAACCAAACCAAACCAAACCAAAACAAAAAACCCTTGATGCATTTTGAGTCAGGTTGTTTGATTTGTTGAGTTTTAGAAGTTCTTTTATGTACTCTGGATGTGAATCTCTTCTCAGAGATTAACTGGTTTGCAGATACTGTCTCCTGTTCTGTGGGTCCTCTTTCTATTCTGTGGACACTTTTCATGAAGTCCACTTTGTGTATTTTTTTTCTGTGTGTGCTTTGGTGTCAATCCAGGAAATCATTCGAAAGTCAATTCTGTAAAACTGCTTCTGAGGCTAGAGAGATGGCTCGGAGATCAAGAGCACATACTGCACTTGGAAGAGAACCCAAGGTTTGAACCAAGCGTCTGCACCTGGGTGATTTACAATTACCTGTGACTCCAGCTCCAGGGGATCTGATGCCCTCTTATGGCCTCCATGGGTAGATGCACACACGCACGCACGCACGCACGCACACGCACACACATCCTCCTGTGTTTTCTTCTAAGGGTTTTCTATATTTTTTTTAGTTTTTATAATTAGATATTTGATACATTTGAATTAATTTCTGTATATGGTGTCAGTTACTGATTCAACTTCATTCTTTTTACATGTGACCATCTAAGTTTCCCAGGACCAATTCTGTGTCTGTCTCTTTCTTTTACTGTGTAATCCAGGCTGGAGCTGAACTCAGATTCACCTGTCTTTGCCTCCTGAGTGCTAGGATTAAAGGCATGTACTATCATACCTGGCTCTGATAAAGTATTAACAAGTCTTTTCATGGAATTTTCAAGGTGATATACATTATTATATAATCTGTAAACTGAGAAAACTTCACTTTTCTAATATGGATGTCTGAAACAAATTCTTATTTATTAAAAAATGATTAGAAAATTATACGCACCACCCAGAGCTATGTTTAAATACAGGGATAGGTTATTAGAATTTGTGGTATGTACCGTTTTATTTGAATCTCAGTAAAAAGAATAGCAACAAGTTACTTTGTTTAAAATAGGAAATGTAGTCAAGTTCAAAGGTTGGAATCCTCTGAAGAGTCTTAAAATTACATACAGCTTGATGCAACTTGAAAATTTCGTCCATTGGTGCTCAGCAGCTAAGACTACTTGCTGCTCTTTCAGAGCATCAGAGTTCAGGTCCCAGCCCTTGTGTCTGGCGCCTCACAACTCCCTGTAACTGCAGCTCCAGGGAATCTAGTTCCCTCTTCTGACCTCTGTTGGCACTGTACTCTTGTGCATTTATACACAGACACATATACTCGTTCACATAATTAAATAAATCTTTAAAAAACAGACTTATTATATAGAAAATACAGAGATATAGAAGGCAACTGAGGTAAGGTCATCATCTGTTTTGCTCTATTGGATGTCAACACCATGTTTATCTAGATTATTTTAGCTCACTTAGGTTTATATAGATCAATTTTATTTTAGACTTACTTTTAGATTAAAAGTAATAGGAACTATATTGTGAATAGTTTAATTTCCTCACAGTCCCTCACCTTATGACAGTCTCTTACTCCCTTCCTGACATAACCATTAATACAGTTTTTTGGCTGTTACCCTCATCTATATTTTTATGCCTTCATTACATATGAATGTAGCAACAACAATATGTGCTGGAATACTTTGCATGTTTAAAAATTTTAAGCCCATTTACTTATTATGTGTGTGCATATGTGTACCGTGGTGCTCATGTGGAGGTCAGAGAACAACTTGTATGAGTTGGTTCTCTCCTTCCATCCTGTGAGACCTAGGGGATCCAGCTCAGGTTGTTAGGTTTGGTGGCAATTACCTTTTACCCACTGTGCTGGCTAGTTTTATGTCAACTTGACACAAGATAGTCATTTTGGAAGAGGGAACCTCAATTGAGAAAACCACCTAACCAAGATGGGCCTGTGGGCAAGCCTTGGTGCCTTTTCTTGATTGATGATTGTTGTGAGAGGGCTCATTTCACTGTGGGTAGTGCCACCCCTGGGCCTATGGGCCTGGGTGTTATAAGAAAACAGACGAGCAAGCCATGAAGAGCAAGCTAATAAATAGCATTCCTCCATGGCCTCTGCATCAGCTCCTGTCCCCAGGTTCCTGTGCTGTTTGGGTTCCTATCCTGACTTTTCTCAGGGATGAACTGTGATGTGGAACTAAAGCTGAAACAAACCCTGTCTTCCCTAGTAGATTTTGGTCATGATGTCTTGTTGTAGTGTGTAGACACCCACTAAGCCATCTTGTTGGCCCTGTTTTGCATGTTTTAAAAACTTTATGTAATTTGCCTTTTTCACTCAATATTATGATTTACTTTTGGAGACAGAGTCTTTTTCTTTTCTCTTCTATTTTTTTTTTTTTAAATTAAACAAGGGTTTCTCTGTGTAACAGTCCTGGCTGTTTGGAACTCACTAAGTAGACCAGGCTGGCCTGAACTCACAGAGATCCTCCTGCCTCCACCTCTGGAGTGCTGGGATTAGAGGTGTGCACCACACTTAGCTGAGACAGGGCCCCCGTTGGCCTTGCACTCGTGACCCTTCTCCTTCAGTCTCCCAGGTGTCAGTATTGCATCCATGTGTCTCCATCTCTGGCTCAGTGGTGTTCTGAAATTTAACTGTGTTCACACATGTCCACTCCATTTCATTCATCAACACCCCATTCTGTAAACACGTGGCAATCTGTTCTTTTCTGAGAGTCATTTAGTTTGTTCTGATTTTTCCTTATTGCAGCATTACTATGATCATTTATTTATTTATTTGCTTTTTCAAGTCAGGGTTTCTCTGTGTAGTCCTGGCTGTTCTGGAACTCTGTAGACTAGGCTGGCCTCGAACTCAGATCTGTCTGCCTCTGCCTCCCAAGTGCTAGGATCAAATGCATGTGCCATCACTGCCTGGCTCCCAGTCAGTTTCTTTCTTTCTTTCTTTTTTTTTTTTCTTTTTCTTTTTCTTTTTTTTTTTTTAAAGATTTATTTATTTATTTTGTATACAGCATGTATGACCAGAAGAGGGCACCAGATCTCTTTACAGATGGCTGTGAGCCACCATGTGGTTGCTGGGAATTGAACTCAGGACCTCTGGAAGAGCAGTCAGTGCTCTTAACCTCTGAGCCATCTCTCCAGCCCTTCTTTTTCTTTTTTTTCCCCTGAGACAGGGTTTCTCTGTGTAGCTTTGGAACCTGTCCTGGAACTCACTCTGTTGACCAGGCTGGCCTTGAACTTGGAGATCCAACTGCCTCTGCTGGGATTAAAGGTGTATGCCACCACCTCCCAGCTCCCAGTCAGTTTCTTTTCTTTTCTTTTCTTTTTTTTTTTAAAGATTTATTTATTTATTATGCACGGTGTTCTGCTTGCATGGATGCCTGCAGGCAAGAAGAGGGCACCAGATCTCATTACAGATGGTTGTGAGCCACCATGTGGGTACCGGGAATTGAACTCAGGATCTCTAGAAGAGCAGCCAGTGCTCTTAACCTCTGAGCCATCTCTCCAGTCCCCCCAGTCAGTTTCTTAACCAGTGATCTTAACAAAGATAATTCTTAGATTAAAAAAAATTACTATTTTTATTATTATTATTATTTTCGAGACAGGTTTTCTCTGTGTAGCAGCCTTGGCTGCCCTGGAACTCCCTCTATAGACCAGGCTGGCCTTGAATTTACAGAGATCCGCCTACTTCTGCCTCCTGGGTGCTGGGATTAAAGGTGCATGCCACCACCAAAGATTTATTTTATTGTTAATTTACGAGTGTGTATGCACATGCATGCAGGTGCCTGCAGAGGCTGAGAGGGACTGAACTGAGGTCCTCTGCAAGAGCAGTGAGTGCTCTGGACTCCTGAGCTGCTTCTCCAGCAGCTCTGAACATTCTTGAAGTGTTTCTTTGTGAACGCACACTCTCAGTTATGTAAGGTCTGTATTTAGAAGCAGAGCTGTTTGATTGAAGAGTGAAGTGAAGCGATCTTTCACTTAATTAGATTTTGCCAAATTACTCTCCAAAGTGGTGGCCCAATCTGCGCTTTCTCTGGAAGCCAGGGGCACTGGGTGTTATTGGACTTGTTAATTACTGCCTTTCTTATGCAGGCGAAACTGTGTCGCCATTTACACGTAAGCAGCATTTTCCTCTTATTGAGACTGGCGAATATTCTCTGTTTTCCAGCCACCATGCTTCATATCTGTTCTCCACTTGTTCATCTTTGTCCACTTTATACTGGACTGCCTTTCTCTTTTTTCTTAAATTACAAAGGTTTTATTGACGTGGACCACAGCAGCACATGTGGAGGTCAGAGAACAACTTGATGGAGTCAGCTCTCATCTTCCGCCCTTTTCCGTGGGCTCTGGGGATCGAACTCAGGCACCCAGACTTTTGCAGCAAGGGTCTTTACCCACTGAGTCATCTTGCTGCCCCTGGACAGACTTTTTCTCATTAAGAATCTCTTAGTGGAATGTTGCACCCTGAGGTCCCCTGTGGTGGTATTGTGTTCCCCGAAATATTGTGCACGCTAATAAACTTATCTGGGGTCAGAGAACAGAACAGCCACAATATTAAACATAGAAGATAGGCAGTGGTAGCACACGCCTTTAATCCTAGCATTCCAGAGGCAGAGATCTACCTGGATCTCTGTGTGTTCAAGGATACAGTCAACTCATGACTTTAATCCCAGAAAGTGAGCCTTTCATCCCAGGGAGTGTGATGGCAGAAAGCAGAAAGCTATATAAGGCGTGAAGACCAGAAACTAGAAGCTTTTAGCTGGTTAAGCTTTCAGGCTTTTGAGAAGCAGTTCAGCTGAGATCCATTTGGATGAGGACTCAGAGGCTTCCAGTCTGAGGAAACAGGATCAGCAGAGGAATTGGCGAGGTGAGGAAGCTGTGGCTTGTTCTGCTTCTCTGATCTTCCAGCATTTACCCCAATACCTGGCCTCAGGTTTGATTTTATTAATAAGTACCTTTAAGATTCATGCTACGCCCCCCCCCCCATCTTTCTGTCCTTGCTAGGACCCCTACTCCATGCTGCAGACTGTCAACAGCCTTATTTTGTTGGTGACTTCTGGGCCAGTTTTTTTTTTTTCCTCCACCCATCAACTTGACATAAGCCAGGGTCATCTGGGAAGAGGGAACCTCAGTTGAGAAAATGCCTCCATCAAACTGGCCTGTGGGCACATCTATGGGACATTTTCTTGATTAATATTGGTGTGGGAGGGCCCAGCCCACTCTGGGGGGTGTCGACCCTCGGCAGATAGTCCTGGGTTTAATAAAAAAGTTAGTTGAGCAAGTCATGGGGGAGGAAGCCGGTAGGCAATGTCCCTCCATGGTCTCCACATCAGCTCCTGTCTCCAGGTTCCTGCTTTGAGTTCATGCCTTGGCTTCCCCTATAAACCAAATACATCCTTTCCTCTCCACATTGCTTTCGGTCATGGGGTTTTATCACAGCGTGAGAAAGGCAGACTGAGACGTCAAAGGGAGCATACTTGATTTCACCTCAGTATGGTGTCTAGTTCCTCTCCTAGCTAAGATCGTATCACCTGCGGTAAAGGTCTCAACCTTAGTGTCTGTATAAAAATAAATGTATCCTTTGCTCTCTTAGGCTTCAAAACATGTGTTGCCCTTGGTGATCTGTCACAGTGGTGACACAAGTAGTTAAATACATGTCACCCAGTTGCCTGTGAAAGGTTGAAAGACAACTCCAGCCTTTCCCCATCCCACAAGTGACCACAAGGGAAGGATAAAGCCCGGAAAGGATTTCTGTTCAAGCCCAGTGTGGTGGAACATGCTTGTAGTCCTAGTACTTGGGAGGTGGAGGTAAGAGGGTCAGGAGTTCAAGCCTAGCCTTAGCTACATAGACAGTGTGAAGCCAGCCTGCACTGTGAGAGACCCTATTTCATAAACCACACACATATGCAATTGGGGATGCTATAAACCAGCGCTTGGCTAGTGGAAGTGATTAAATGTCACTAGGATGGTCCTATGAGGTGTACCCAGTCAGTTTCTTTTTTCTTTTTCTTTTCTAATACAATGCATCCTGACTGAAGTTATCCTCCCCTCCACTCCTCTCAGTCCCCTCCTCTTCTCGCTCAGATCCACCTCCCCACCCCCTTTCCCTTCAGAAAAGAGCAGGCCTCTCAGGGATATTAATCAAACATAGATAAAGTAAGACAAGACATTTTTTTTTCTTTTTTTTTTTTTCTTTTGAGACAGGGCTGTATGGTCCTGGCTGTCCTGGAACTCACTCTGTAGACCAGACTGGCCTCGAACTCACAGAGATCTACCTGCCTCTGCCTTCCAAGTGCTGGGATTAAAGGCGTGTGCCACCACCACTTGGCCTTAACCAGTGATTTTTTTTTTTTGATTTTTCAAGACAGGGTTTCTCTGTGTAGCTTTGCACCTTTCTGGAACTCACTTTGTAGACTAGGCTGGCCTGGAACTCACAGAGATCTGCCTGGCTCTGCCTCCCGAGTGCTGGGATTAAAGGCGTGCACCACCACCACCCGGCTTAACCAGTGATCTTAACCAAAGATCATTCCTAGAGATTCTCAAATCTGATGTATTTCCTAAGGAAATCCCCTTCTATTCTTTTTAGAGGAAGATTTATTATTTTAAATTGTATGTATGTGTGCATGGCTGTGTCTGAGGAAGCCAGAAGAGGGCATTGGATCCCCTAGAGCTGGAATTACAGGTGGTTGTGAGCTGCTCAGTGTGGGTGCTGGGAACTGAACTCAGGTCCTCTGCAAAGGCAGTGTGCACTCTTAGCTGCTGAGCCATCTCTCCAGCCCTGTCCCTTCTAGTCTCGATTTATTAAGTAAGGTTTCCAATGACAAATGAATTTTGTCGAGTTCTTTTCCTATTTCACGGAGGTGACCCCAGAGTTTTCTTTACTATATTAATGTAGTGAGTTGTATTCCTTGGTCTCCCGAGGTTAATCGGCTGTTGAATTACTGGGGTGTGTGTTTCTTGGTCATGAAGCATGATGTTCTACGATTTGCTTTGCTTGAGTTTTATTTGGAATTTTCCTGTTGTCCATAAGTGAGATTGTCTCATAATTTTCTTTTTTTTTTTTTTTTTTTTGGTTTTTCGAGACAGGGTTTCTCTGTGTAGCTTTGCGCCTTTCCTGGAACTCACTTGGTAGCCCAGGCTGGCCTCGAACTCACAGAGATCCGCCTGGCTCTGCCTCCCAAGTGCTGGGATTAAAGGCGTGCGCCACCACCGCCCGGCTAATTTTCTTGTTTTTTACTGGTCTCTGCTGGCATTTGCTTCGGAATTTCCTAGTGTCATAAAGTGCATTGAGGTCTC